>NC_135804.1:10765910-11065910 GCF_964213995.1 Mustelus asterias
GCTGCCTGGTTTGGAGGGTAGGTCATATGAGGAAAGGTTGAGGGAGCTAGGGCTATTCTCTCTGGAGCGGAGGAGGCTGAGGGGAGACTTAATAGAGGTGTATAAAATGATGAAGGGGATAGATAGAGTGAACGTTCAAAGACTATTTCCTCGGGTGGATGGAGCTATTACAAGGGGGCATAACTATAGGGTTCGTGGTGGGAGATACAGGACGGATATCAGAGGTAGGTTCTTTACGCAGAGAGTGGTTGGGGTGTGGAATGGACTGCCTGCAGTGATAGTGGAGTCAGACACTTTAGAAACATTTAAGCGGTTATTGGATAGGCACATGGAGCACACCAGGATGATAGGGAGTGGGATAGCTTGATCTTGGTTTCAGATAAAGCTCGGCACAACATCGTGGGCCGAAGGGCCTGTTCTGTGCTGTACTGTTCTATGTTCTATGTTCTATGTATCACAGCTGGGTATGGCTCCTGCTCTGACCAAGAGCACAAGAAACTACAAAAGATTGTGAACGTAGCCCAGTCCATCACACAAACCAGCCTCCCATCCATTGATTCTGTCTTCCTTTCCCACTGCCTCAGAAAAGCAGCCAACATAGTCAAGGACGCCAAGCACCCCGGACATTCTCTCTTCCATCTTATTCCATCAGGAAAAAGATACAAGAATTTGAGGTCACGTATCAACCAGCTCAAGAACAGTTTCTTCCCTGCTGCCATCAGACTTTGGTTGATCTTTCTCTACATCCTAGCTATGACTGTAACATTATATTCTACACCCTCTCCTTTCCTTCTCCCCAAGTACTCTATGAATGGTATGTTTTGTCTGTATAGCACGCAAGAAACAATATTTTTCACTGTATCCCAAAACATGTGACAATAATAAGTCAAATCCTTTTCCTTCTCCCCTCTGTACTCTATGAACGGTATGCTTTATCTCCATAGCGTGCAAGAAACAATACTTTTCACTGTATCTCAATACATGTGACAACAATAAATCAAATTAAATCAAATCAAAACATGCTTCAAGGTTCTCAGATGTTACACTGGTGACTTTGGTACAGGGGGGTTGGAGAAATGTCACCGATTCACTGCAGGTCAGGGGGTCTGCCAGACATTCAATATCACAGCCAATGACAGCAGTCTAACCCAAGGACCTGGATTCGATCCCACAAGGATTTCAATGACCTCGCATAAGTAATCAAGGTTAGTGAACGTACCGTCAAATGCCACATCCTATTAACTGAGTCACTAACCTCAGAGACTGTTCAGTTGAACAATCAGCAATCTCTACCAACCAGAACTCATACCTAATGTTCGTAACAAGAACAGAGAATGCTGGTAAAACTCAGCCAGTCTGGCAGCATCGATAGGGAGAGAAAACAGGGTCAACGTTTCGAGTCCATTTCGAGTCTTGATCAGAACAAGGGTGACATGGTGACATAGTGGTTAGCACTGCTGCCTCACAGCGCCAGGGACCCTGGTTCAATTCCCGGCCTGGGTCACTGTCTGTGTGGAGTCTACACATTCTCCCCGTGTCTGCGTGGGTTTCCTTCGGGTGCTCCGGTTTCCTCCCAGAGTCCGAAAGACGCGCTGGTTAGGTGCTTTGGCCACGCTAAATTCCCCCTCAGTGTACTGAACAGGCACCAGAGTGTGGTGACTGGGGGATTTTCACAGTAACTTCATTGCAGTGCTAATGCAAGTCTACTTGTGACGCTAAAAAATATAAATTAATAAATAAACTAAAGAGAGGGAGTAATGTGTTAGATATTAAACCGTAGCTGTGAGAGATTGCAACAAGATGTAGCAACCTTAAGAACAAAACACAGATGGCCTGGTGTTGGAGGTGGGGGAAAGGGAGAGTTATTGCGTTCAGGCAATGAATGTATGAGGTATTCCACAAAAAGGGTTTGCGATGGAGGAGAGAAAGGTCACAACCGAAAGTTGTTGCACGTAATGAACTCAAAGAGCCAAACTGACTTGAAACATCAATGAATGGGATTAAGGGTTTCGTTCACTGGTCCTGCAGTTGGCTTGAGTCAGAATGCCAGGCTAGAAAGGTTGTCTCCGCCTTTCCTCTTCCCCTTCTTCCTCTTCCACCCTCAGCTTCCTCTTCTTCTTTAGTTCCTCGTGTTACGAAGGGGGAGGTTGATCTCCTCTCTGAGAACTATCACTCAACCACTCAAAGAGAAGTACCTCCTTTCATAATCTGTGAAAGAGTGTGTGAGAAGAGGGGTTATCTGCACTTCAGCAACTTTTACTGGTTAAATCAAAATAACTACCTGAAACTCTTTCTGTAAAAGCAACAAGAAACACTTAATTCTTCTAACAGCGAACAGGTTAACTAAACTGTTAACAAACCCAATAAAACACTATTCTAATGGAATGCTCTTTAGATAATTACAATTCTCACTTATTAACAAACAAAATATATAATAGAATTTCTTAATCACACTCAAAATGCAGTCAGGTTTGTCGTCTTCTCGAATGTTCTTCTTTGCTGATTTCTTCTGCCTTCTACTGTTCTGTTCTTCTGAGATGAGATGAGGCTTTCTTCTAAGACATCAATGTGGCTATTACACTGGCAGAGACAGTGACTGTCTGTGTGTGCCTCTCTCTCTCTCTCCCTCTAGCTGAGAGCTGTGGCAGTCACTGAGAGGTGGTCTTTCGGGCCGTTTGGAGCTGGGAGCTGGTTTTATACTCCCTGATGACATACCAAAATTTGCATAATAGGATTGGTTTACAGGTTATCGAAACATAAAATTCAAATCTGATAGGCTGCTGTTATTCAAATGCGTATTTCGAATTGATTGGTTAAAATTCAAAAACAACGGGCGGCACGGTAGCACAGTGGTTATCACTGCTGCTTCACAGCTCCAGGGACCTGGGTTCAATTCCCAGCTTGGGTCACTGTCTGTGTGGAGTTTGCACATTCTCCTCGTGTCTGCGTGGGTTTCCTCTGGGTGCTCCGGTTTCCTCCCACAGTCCAAAGATGTGCAGGTTAGGTTGACTGGCCATGCCAGAAATTGCCCTTAGTGTCCTGAGATGCGTAGGTTAGAGGGGTTAGCGGGTAAAATATGTCGGGATATGGGGGTAGGGCCTGGGTGGGATTGTGGTCAGTGCAGACTCAATGGGTCGAACGGCCTCTTTCTGTACTGTAGGGTTTCTATGATGACAACCTGTCGTCTTGGCAGCAGCACCTATTAGGCTAGCGATATATTGTTTCACTCTATGCTCGCTGTGTACTCCACCTGATTCTTTTTCTTAAACACTAAGCACAGAAAAAAGAAAACCACCTTTCAAACAGACAATTTTATAACTCTTAGCATTTTTACAATTTTTTATAATTTTACAAACACTAGCTTCACAACACTCGCTATATGTCTGGTGACAAGGTCTGCGCCCTTATGATGGCAAGGTTAAAGATCTTGCAGTAGACAATTAAGAATCTGTGTATGGGCTCCACTGAGGTACTACAGGGCTTCTCCAGGATGGTACAGACTGCAGAAAATTGTGGAAGCACCCCATAGTTTTCATTGTATGCCTGCTGCCCATGTGTGTGTGTGTGTGTGTGTGTGCGCGTGTATACACGGTGGGGACAAATGGCCAATAAATAGCCCTTGTTCACCATCCGTCATCCTTTTTGCGAGGGCTGAAATACAGATTGCCGCACAATACGGTATCATTACTGCTGCAGGATACTGAGCATCGAGCAGCATGATGTTCATTGAAAACATTGAATGTATTCAAGAGGCGACTGGATATAGTATTTGGGGCGAATGGGATCACACGTTCTGGGGAGAAAGCAGGATTCGGCTATTGAGTTGGATGATCAGCCATGACCGTGATGAATGGTGGAGCAGGCTCGAAGGGTCAAATGGCCTCCTCCTGCTCCTATCTTTTGTGTTTTTATGTTTCTATGTTCCGAAAGTGCCGCACGCCAGCTGAAAGTTGAGAGATTAGAATCCTTTTAGGTTGTGCTATATTCTCAGGGTTGATATACAGCACTTGCGATGTGTTATACCTGCAGTGACAGAGTTGGGAAAGACTTACACCTCAGCACCAGCCACTGGCTGGACTCTGAACCACATTGTTACAGGGAAGCGTTTACATACAGAATTTCAATTCTGAATGTTTACATAGGAGGTTTCAATGTTAAATCCCGATACAAAAGGAGGACCAATAAACACAGTGAAAGGAAGTTATTCAAGAAAGTTCACACACGCAAAGATCACAGGAAATAGGGGCAGGAAACTTTCGTACTGGGCAAATTATATGATACAATATAGCTGAAGGACTAGTGGGAGCTATTTCACACCTTTGTAACTGGGGTAAGTTTGCTTGGAAGGATACATGATGGAACAGTAAGGCTCAAAGCGCAGAAAGGCAGATTTGTTCCACTACCCAATGGTATATTTTGTGTTGTGAAGTGTCTGCATGCTGCCTGATAGTAATCAGTTGAACCAAGGTCCATGAAAGCTGTTCCATTCCGAATAATGAGTTCTTAGAATGTTATTCTATCCCCATTAACACTGTGCATAAGGCGTGAACTAAATTGATAGTTACTGGATTCAGATATTTTTGCATTATTTTAGTTGACCCATACAGCTAAAACATGATTAAGGAAAAGTAAGCTTGGCATCTTCTTCACAAGGCATTGATTACACAGGTACACAGGATTGCAACACCCTGAACCAGCTGTACTCCTGCGTCCTCTATCTCAGAATGTTCCCTCAAACGGCATTGTCCCATCTGCAATACTCAAACAAAAACAGAAAATGCTGGAAAATCTCAGCAGGTCTGGCAGCATCTGTAAGGAGAGAAAACAGCTGATGTTTCGAGTTCAGATGACCCTTTGTCAATGCTGTATTTTGCTTTTTGCAATACTCAAAGGCAGATTCCATTAATTTCAGACAACTGTCCCTTACCAAAAACCCTGTCAATGTGCGCGGTAACCACGGTGAATTAGAAACTGCCACAGTGTCAACAACATGCTGTCTGGTCAATAGTTCATCTTTAGATGGAAAGAAACTGACTTTTGACCTTCTTAATGACATGCTGTAGAGAATCGATAAGTATTTGAATACCCAGTAGCAAGCAGGAAATGTTGGAAATTCTCAGCGCATCAGGTATCACTGGCGAAAAGTGAAGCAGGCTTAATATTTCAGATTGGTGACCAATTGCGTTTTGCTCTCTCCATAGATGCTGCCTGATCTGTTGAGAATTTCCAGCATTTACCCTTCTTATCCCAGATTATGAGCAACTGTAGCATTCAGCTTTCACTCAGACGAAAGCTGTCAGCCTCAACATTTCTAGACTCCTTGATAAGTCATGACCCATGGCCTCATTGAGACATCAGCACCCAGTAGCTTATCTGTGTGAGACATCCTCAAAGCCTATCCTGTATAGTGCAAGTTTCTTGTCTCGATTATCAACTTTTATCTGTGGTGACTCATTCAGGAACTACATTCTCACAATGGGGAGGCAGTGGTGTCGTGGTATTATCATTGGATTAGTAATCCAGAGACCTAAGGTAATGCTCTGGGGACACAGGTTGGAATCCCACACGGCAGATGGTGGAATTTGAATTAATTAAAAATCTGGAATTAAAAGTCTAATGGTGACCATGAAATCATTGTCGATTGTCAAAAAAACCCATCTGGTTCACTAAGGGCACTTTAGGGAAGGAAATTTGTCGTCCTTACCTGGTCTGGCCCACACATGACTCCAGATCCACAGCAATATGGTTGACTCTTAAATGCCCTCAGGGATGGGCAATAAATGCTGACCCAATCAGTGACGATCACATCCCATGAACGAATAAAAATAAATTGGGAAGTATCTGCGTAGAATGAAGTAGCCACTTGGCACCAGAAGCCTTCTCTGCCATCCAACAAGTCAATGGTTGATTTCCCACCTGAACGCCATCAGTCTGCATAGAGTCCCTACAGTGCAGAAGGAGGCCATTTGGTCCATCAAGTCTGCACCGCCTACAATCCCATCCAGGCTCTATTGCCATAACCCCATGTATTGACCCTAACAAGACCCCTTGACACTACGGGGCAATTTAGCATGGCCAATCCATCTAACCCACACATTTTTGGATTGTGGGAGGAAACCGGAGCACCCGGAGGAAACCCATGCAGGCACAGGAAGAACATGCAAACTCCACACAGACGGTGACTCAAGCCGGGAATCGAACCTGGGTTCCTGGTGCTGAGAGGTAGCAGTGCTAACCACTATACGACCAACACGCCCATATCACTTAATTCGCAGAGTAGCCAAAAATTTATTGACCTCTGTCTTGAGTACATTCAACAACTGAACATCCACAGATCACTGGGGTAGAGAATTCTAAAGATTTGCAATCCTTTGGGTGAAGAAATTGCTCCTTAACTCAGTCCTAAATGATCAGCCACTTATTCTGAGGATGTGACTCTGTGTTTCTGCTTTTGCTTATTTAGTTGTGTCGGCATCAGAGATTAGTATCCATTTTCTGCCAACATTCCTGTGGGTGGCGCTGGCTTGACCTGCTGAAATGGGAGTTCCGATAATGAAAACTCATAAAATGGAAACAACCTGAAGATGGGTCTTGAAGATTTCCAGCGACTGGGATTGTGACTACTTTCTTTGGCAGCTTGTTCTATTGTGGGATTGTCCTTGGGAAAAAAGTCTATGGAACCAAATCTGCTCTTTGGAGTTTGCATGGATGGCTACCTAGTGTTTTGTCCTTTCCAGAGGACACCAGGTGCTAGATTTCCCAGCCAAGGGGCACATCTTCCCAGCAACTTTAAAAATTCATTCGTGGGATGTGGGCAATAAATATTGCCCAGCCATAATTGCCCTTGAACTAAGTGCTTGCTAGACCATTTCAGACAACATTTAACCACATTGCTGTGGCTCTGGAGTCACATGTAGGCCAGACCTGGTAAGGATGGCAGATTTCCTTCCCTAAAGGATATTAGCGAGCCAGATGGGTTTTTCGACAATGTTTTCATGGTCATCATTGGACTTGTAATTCCAGATTTTTTTACTGGACTCAAATTTCACCATCTGCTGTGGTGGGATTTGAACCTGGGTCCCCAGTGCATTGCCCTTGGCCTCTGGATAACCACTACACCACCATCACCCCATCCACCTTGTCAAACCCCTTAAGATTTTTTTAAAAAATAAATCTGTCTCAATCTTTTCAACTCCAGCAGTTATATTCACAATTATATTCACAATATAAATTAGTGACTTGGATGAGGGAACAAAAAGTAACATCTTAAAATTTGCAGATGATACCAAGTTGGGTGGGAGGATGATCTGTAACGAGGATGCAGAGGATGCAGTGGGGCCACTGCTGTTTGTCATTTTTATTAATGACTTGGATGAGGGCGTGGAAGGATGGATTAGTAAATTTGCGGATGATACTAAAGTCGGTGGAGTTGTAGACAGTGCGGAGGGAAGTGGCAGGTTACAGAGGGACATAGATAAGCTGCAGATCTGGGCTGAGAGGTGGCAAATGGAGTTTAATGCGGAAAAATGTGAGGTGATTCACTTTGGAAGGAGTAACAGGAATACAGAGTACTGGGCTAATGGTAAGATACTTGGTAGTGTGGATGAACAGAGGGATCTGGGTGTCCATGTGCATAGATCCCTGAAAGTTGGCACCCAGGTTGATAGGGTTGTTAAGAAGGCGTACGGTGGTAGAGGGATTGAGTTTCGGAGCCAGGAGGTCATGCTGCAACTGTACAAAACTCTGGTGCGGCCGCATTTGGAGTATTGCGTACAGTTCTGGTCGCCGTATTATAGGAAAGATGTGGAAGTGTTGGAAAGGGTGCAGAGGAGATTTACCAGGATGTTGCCTGGTATGGTGAGAAAATCGGATGAGGAAAGGCTGAGGGGCTTGAGGTTGTTTTCGTTAGAGAGAAGAAGGTTAAGAGGTGACTTAATAGAGGCATACAAGATGATCAGAGGATTAGATAGGGTGAATAGTGAGAGCCTTTTTCCTCGGATGGTGATAGCTGGCACGAGGGGACATAGCTTTAAATTGAGGGGTGAGAGATATAGGACAGATGTTAGAGGTAGGTTCTTTATTCAGAGAGTAGTAAGGGCGTGGAATGCCCTGCCTGCAGCAGTGGTGGACTCATCAACGTTGAGAGCGTTCAAGCGGTTATTGGATAAACATATGGATGATATTGGAATAGTGTAGATTAGAGGGGCTTTAGATTGGTACCACTGGTCGGCGCAACATCGAGGGCCAAAGGGCCTGTACTGCGCTGTAATGTTCTATGTTCTATGTTCTATCTATCAGAATGATCTGGACAGATTGGGTGAGTGGGCAAATCAATGGCAGATGTAGTATAATTTGGATAAATGTGAGGTTATTCACTTTGGAAGCAAAAACAAGAAGGGCAGATGACTACATGAATGGCCGTAAATTGGGAGATGGGAGAGTGCAGAGAGGCCTGGGTGTCCTTGTGCACCAGTCGCTGAAGGTAAGCATGCAGGTGCAGCAGGCGGTAAAGAAGGCAAATGGCATGTTGGCCTTCATTGCGAGAGGTTTCGAATACAGGAGCTGGGGTGTGTTGTTGCAATTATACAGAGCCTTGGTGAGGACACATCTAGAGTATTGTGTGAAGTTTAGGTCTCCTTTTCTGAGGAAGAATGTTCTTGCTCTCGAGGGAGTGCAACGAAGGTTTACCAGGCTGATTCCAGGGATGGCGGGACTGATGTATGAGGAGAGGTTGACTAGGTTAGGATTGTTTTTGCTGGAGTTCAGAAGAATGAGGGGGGATCTCATAGAGATTTATGAAATTCTAACAGGACTAGACAGGGTAGATGCAGGGAGGATATTCCTGATGGTGGGTGTGTCCAGAACCAGGCGTCACAGTCTGAGGATCCAGGGTAGACCATTTAGGACGGAGATGAGGAGACATTTCTTCACCCAAAGAATGGTGAGCCTGTGGAATTCTTTACCACAGGAAGTAGTTTATGCCAAAACATTGAATGTATTCAAGAGGCGGCTGGATATAGCACTTGGGGCGAATGGGATCAAAGGTTATGGGGAGAAAGCAGGATTAGGCGATTGAGTTGGATGATCAGCCATGATGGTGATGAATGGCGGAGCAGACTCGAATGGCCATATGGCCTCTTCCTGCTCCTCGCTTCCATGTTTCTATGTTTCTATCGGCCTGGTCTATCCAATGTGTCCTGATAGGACGTCCCCTCAACCCAGGAACCAAACCAGTGAACCTTCATTGCACTCCATCGAGGGTAAGTACGGTCCTCCTGAGGAACACAATGGGTGGAATTCTTCAGCTGCGCTCGCCTGAAAACCAGAGATTCCCACCCGACTTCAATGGACCTTTACATGATCCGCTGTCCCACGTCCCCCCGCCCCCCTTCCCCCCGCCGTCCATTAGAAATCCAGTAGCCTGTGTGATGGGAGAATTCCGGCCAACAGCTGCTTACACTTCAATACTTTGTATGGATTCATAAGATTTCAACAGAACGGAAGACGTTTGTGTACAAAAACTATAAGGGGAAGTGATAGAGCGGACAGAATAAAATTGTTTCCCTTGGTGGAGAATTCTAGAACCAGGGAACATGAGGAAGAATGTTTTCACGCAAAGGGTGGTGGGTGTCTGAAATTCACTGCCCAAGTTGATGGTGGAAGCAGAGACCCTAAACCGGTCTAAAAAGTACCTGGATTTTCATCTTAAGTGCTGTAAACTGCGGGGCCATGTGCCGGGTGCAGGCAGGTGGGATTAGAAATGTCACCTGGGTGTCCTCGAGCTGGCATGGACAGGATGGGCTGAATGGCCTTCTTCTGTGCTGTGACTTTTCTATGGTTCTAACTTCACCTAACAGTTACCTCTGGTGCTCCTCCCCAAGTCAATGCTGTCATCACGTAGTGGTCAGACATTTTGGTGAACCATCAAATTAGAATCAATTTTCTTTTTAGCTATTAGACAATGGAAAAATCTGATTTCCCCATGTACCTTTTCTCCAATGTTCCCAGAAACATTCAAATAAAATTCACCTACCTATTTTCTGATTGTTATCAGCAATATTTTAAACAATTTATTCTTTCATGAGGTGTGGGCTCACTGGCAAAGCAAACATGTGTTGCCCATCCCTAATCACCTTTAAACCAAATGGTTTGCTTGGCATTTTCAAAGGGCAGGTGTGAGTCAACCACAATTCTGTGGGTCTGAAGTCACATGTAGGCCAGGCCAGGTAAAGATAGCAGATTTCCTTCCCTAAACAGCAATTGATGATAGTCACTGTTACTGAGACCAGCTTTGAATTCCAGGTTTATTAATTAAATTTAAATTCCACCAGCTGCCATTGTGGGATTTGAACCCTTGTCTGCAAAGCATTAATCTGGATTCCTGGATTACCAGCCGAGTGACATTACCATTACGTCCCCATCTCCCCCCGACTGCACATTGGTGGCACATTCACCTACCTCAAAGAAAATCAGGTCATTTTAGATATCCATATATCAGAAGTGAGAAATGGGAATGAGTCTCTTTCTTCTCAGTGTAAAGTCACCCTGGACATCTCTAGACGCCATTGACTATGGGCAGCACGGTGGCACAATGGTTAGCACTGCTGCCTCACAGCACTAGGGACCCGGGTTCAATTCCTGGCTTGGGTCACTGTCTGAGTGGAGTTTGTACATTCTCCCCATGTCTGCATGGGTTTCCTCCGGGTGCTCTGGTTTCCTTCCACAGTCCAAAGATGTGCAGGTTAAGTGGATTGGCCATGCTAAATTAACCCTTAGTGTCAGGGGGACTAACTGGGGCAAATGCTTGGAATTACGGGGATAAGTTTAAAGTTTATTTATTAGTCACAAGGAAGGCTTACATTAACACTGCAATGAAGTTACTGTGAAATTTCCCCTAGTCGCCACATTCCGGCGCCTGTTCGGGTCAATGCACCTAACCAGCACGTCTTCCAGACCATGGAAGGAAACCGGAGCACCCGGAGAAAACCCACGCAGACACGGAGATAATGTGCAAACTCCACACAGACAGTGACCCAAGCTGGGAATCGAACCCAGGTCCCTGGAGCTATGAGGCAGCAGTGCTAACTGCTCTGCCGTTATGCCGCCCATAGGATCGGGGTGGGATTATGGTCAGTGCAGACTCGATGGGCCAAATGGCCTCCTTCTGCACTGTAGGGACTCTATGGCTAAACAAGGAACACAACGTCCATGAGGAGTTGATCCCTTGCAGCATATCTGTTCAGTTAGAAGTGAGAAGGCCAAAATAGGGCTGTGAAAAATATATTTCATATTGATGTTTTTAGCCATCCTATCTCCCACTTACACAAATTCAATGATAATTCACCCACTGCTCATTGTTAACGTTCGTCAGCAATGCCATTTCTGAATGGCTCCATTCATATTAATGATTGGTCTTGCTATTGTGTCACTCCTGTGCATAAGTTATGAGATGCTCATGAATAATCTATGAGCCCTGCACGGACCTATGAAATGCTTAACTAGCAATGCTTAAAGGAATTGAAACAAATTGGTCTCCAAAGCGGCTGGAGCCTAATTCTTTCATCGTGCAGAATTTGCTGAGCTGGAAAGTAATGTGTGCATTGGGAAAAGTTAAAATGAGGGGATTGTAGGTCAGAAGAGAGGTCGAAAGAGCAGAAGAAAGATTGACCAAGTTGCCTGGGATGCCATTGAAGCCCATTCACGAGAACTTCAGACAGTTCGGGGGAGAGAAGATGAGGGAGATGCGGAGAAGGTGAGAACTGAAGTTGATTTGTGAAATTGGGGACATCGATGGAGTCTAGTGGAGATTTATTGGTCTTAATGCGACTTGCATACTTCCATACCTATATTTCAAAGAAATTATTATCTTAGAAATAAAAGGGCGGTGAAATTCATTTCTAAAACATTTATACAATTGAAGATCACCAATTAAGCATACCAGATAACCTATAGAAAAACTCCAACCTCATGTTATTACGATTACCATAATCATAGAATCCCTACAGTGCAGAAGGAGGCCATTCGGCCCATCGAGTCTGCACCGATTGCAATCCCACCCAGGCCCAATCCCCATAATCAAAAGAGAAAATGCCGGAAAATCTCAGCAGGTCTGGCAGCATCTGTAAGGAGAGAAAAGAGCTGACATTTCAAGTCGAGATGACCCTTTGACAAAGCCTATCCCCATAACCCTAGCTAGTCTCCCTGACACTAAAGGGCTATTTATCATGGCCAATCTACCTAACCCTGCACAACTTTGGACCGTGGGAGGAAACCGGAGCACCCGGAGGAAACACACGCAGACACAGGGAGAATGCTTTTTCCGCTGAGGCTCAGGGAGAAAAAAACCAGAGGGCATGGGTTAAGGGTGAAAGGAGAAAAGTTTAAAGGGAATATTAAGGGGGGCTTCTTCACGCAGAGAGTGGTGGGAGTGTGGAATGAGCTGCCGGATAAAGTGGTAAATGCGGGGTCACTTTTAACATTTCAGAAAAACTTGGACGGGTTCATGGATGAGAGGGGTGTGGAGGGATATGGTCCAAGTGCAGGTCAGTGCGACTAGGCAAAAAATGGTTCGGCACAGACAAGAAGGGCCAAAAGGCCTGTTTCTGAGCTGTAATTTTCTATGGTTCTATGGTTCTAATGTGCAAACTCCACACAGACTGTGATCCAAGCTGGGAATGGAACCCGGGTTCCTGGTGCTGTGAGGCAGCAGTGCTCACCACTGTGCCACCGTGCCGTCCCGTGTAAGAAGTGATGAAAGGCTATTTCCTGTTTTCATGCATGTGGAAACATGACCAATAATCATCTCTGATCATTTTCAATTATCCAAGGATAATTGAAACGGATGCAATATCACTGGTCTCATTTCCCTGTCCCATTCTGGTGCAACGCAATGGACATATGGGTCAGGTATTACAGCCTCACCATGGCATCCCTCCCACCAGCAATTCTGGTGCGCCATTTAAATTGCCATACACTTTGGCAGGACTGTAATATCTCACTGAACGGGAGGATCTGTAAGATCTTGGCCATTATCAACAACACATCCTAAGGGCGCTGTTGCACTCTTCAATTTAGCTATTACTCTCATTTTTTAATACATAGGAATATATCTGGAAAAGGACAAAGACAGCATACCTGCATATCAGTCATAACTGGATTTGAACTCAGAACCTTCTTGTTGAACCTATAACTCCAGGTCACAGGAGCAAATTATTGCAAATGCTGAAAATCAGAAATGGAAACGTAGAAAGATGGAAGTACTCAGCAACACCTGGCGACATCTCTGGAGAGAGAAAAACAGAGCTAATGTTTCAGATCAATCACATTTTATAAGAACATTGGGTTACTATCGATAGCCAATTTTGGGGAGGTGATGGCCTAGTGGTATTACCGCTACACGATTAATCCAGAAACTCTGCTAATGCTCTGGGGGACCCGCGTTTGAATCCCGCCACGGCAGATGGTGGAATTTGAATTCAATAAAAAATATCTGGAATTAAGAACCTGCTGATGACCAGAAAACCATTGTCGATTGTCGTAAAAACCCATCTGGTTCACTAATGTCCTTTAGGGAAGGAAATCTGCCATCCCTACCCAGTCTGGCCTACATGTGACTCCAGAGCCACAGCAATGTGGTTGACTCTTAAATGCCCTGGGGTAACTAGGGATGGGCAATAAATGCTGGCCAGCCAGCGACGCCCATGTCCCACAAATGAATTTTTAAAAACGCTATTTTGGGAAATTAAAAATACCCTGAAGTCGCACATCTTTTCAGGTTGCAACTAACTTTCCGAAATCAAGTTTATTTATTAGTGTCACAAGGAGGCTTACATTAACACTGCAGTGAAGTTACTGTGAAAATCCCCTAGTCGCCACACTCCGGCACCTGTTCAGGTACACTGAGGGAGAATTTAGCATTGCCAATGCACCTAATTAGCATGTCTTTTGGATTGTGGGAAGAAACTGGAGCATCCGGAGGAAACCCATGCAAACATGGGGAGAACGTGCAGACTCCGCACAGACAGTGACCCAAGCCAGGAATCGAACCCGGGTCCCTGGCGCTGTGAGGGAGCAGTGCTAACCACTGTGCCACTGTGCTGCCCATAGCATTACAAATAATGTTATCAAAATGCGCATTAACATCAGAATGTTGCAGCTTTATGCTGCATTCTAAGACTTGAGTATAAATGTGGGCAGTCATTGTAAGGCTGTTTAAGGTGGCAGTATTTGAGAAAGATGTTCAATAAAGACTCCACTGTCTTCTTCTAATGGTTCGGATCAATGTTCAAGATCCTGTATTAGTATTGCAGAGAGTATATCAGAATTTGGACCACATAAAAGGGTCATTCAACCCAACTGGTCAATGATATCCTGGCAAACTTACAACAAAAATACACCAACAGATGAAGTGGTCATTGCAATTATGGGATCTTGCTGCATAACAACCAATGATTGCAATCCAAATAAATATCTACTTCCTTCGCTCTGACGGATACATGACACAACAGCTTCAGAGGTTGCAAATAGTGATTTTTAAAAATTCTTTTGTGGGATGTGAGCATTGCTGGGAAGGCCAGTATTTATTGCTCATCCCTAATTGTATTTGAGAAGGTGGTTGTGAGCTGCCTTCATGAACCGCTGCAGTGCTACAGCAGTAGGTAGGTACACCCACAGTGCTGTTAGAAAGGGAGTTGCAGGGTTTTGGCCCAGTGACAGTGAAGAAACAGTGATACTGTTTCAAGTCAGGATGGTGAGTGACTTGCAGGTGGTCGCGTTCCCATGCACCTGCTGCCCTTGTCCTCCTAAGTGGTAGTAGTAGTGGTTTTGAAAAGTGCTGTTGAAGGAGCCTTGAAGAGTTCCTGCAGTGCAGCTTGTAGATCTGGAATCATAGAATCATAGAATCCTTACAGTGTAGAATGAGGCCATTTGGCCCATTGAGTCTGCACCTATTCTGTGACAGAGACGATACATGCTGTGCGTCAGTGGTGGAGGGATGGATGCAGCAGGTTGTAGATGGGGAACCAATCAAGCAGGCTGCTTTGTCCTGAATATTTGCAGCTTATATAACCATTGAACCATCCAATAGCACTTCACAATTAATTATTTTTGGAGTGCAGTGACTTTTACGTCGGCTATATGAAAGTCTTACAGTCAGAATGAAATCAATTTAGCTCGTTCATTTTTAAGTAGTAGTTGAATTAAATACATGTACTTTCCTCTGACAGCCCAATTAAATAATTAGTCAGTTTGAAGAGCTTCAGTTGTGCTATACCCTCTAGTGGCATTGCTGTAATGTAAATGAGGCAGGGAACTTTACAAATTGCTTTCATTTTTGCTTCCCATGGGCAGAGTACTATTGGTAAGTGTACACGTTCAGTGTCATTTTGTTCTGGCTTTGAAAAAGTGGAGACCTCAATCCGCCCTTGCAGGCCAGCACCTATTTAGGATTTCCACACAGCATCAGGGGAGGTCGGGAATCAGAATGGAAGGTCACAACAACTGCACAATTGAAGGATCATCTGATTGCTCAAGACATTCTTGCGTTCATAGAATCCCTACAGTACAGAAGGAGGCCATTCAGCCCATTGAGCCTGCGCCAACAACAATCCCATCCAGGCCTGTAAAGCCACATATTTATCCTGTTAATCCCCCTGTCACTAAGGGAGAATTGAGCATGGGCAATCAACCTAACCCGCACATTTTTGGACAGTGGGAGGAAACAAGAGCAAACCCATGCAGACATGGGGAGAACGTGCAAACTCCACACAGACAGTGACCCTTGGCCTGAACTCGGGTCCCTGGTTCTGTGAGGCAGCAGTGCTAACCACTGTGCCACTGTGATGCCCGTGTTCTAGGCAGTCTTCAATTCTTCATAGTCAATGGGACAAATTCAGGACATGTACCACCACTACCATAGTCATCCTGTGAATTAGTTCACGTTCATTAGCTATCACTGGTCATTTTTCATTCAATGGCATTTGAAAGTTCTGCATAAACTTTCAAGTCAATTACCCATCATTCCCAGTGAGCCTGCACGCTGTGTAGATCTTATCATTGGTTAAGATCTAGTTTATCTAATTGGGCATTCACCTGCTCTCATTTGTTCAAACAAGAGGTAGAGATGCCAGCACTGGACTGGGGTGGGCACAGTAAGAAGTCTCACAACACCAGGTTAAAGTCCAGATGAAGTCCAGTTTGTCACCAGATGAAGGAGCAGCGCTCTGAAAGCTCGTGATTCCAAATAAACGTGTTGGACTTTAACCTGGTGTTGTTAAGACCATGCTTTAGCACCTTAACTTTGTAGGTGTGAATTGCCTGATTCAGTTTAGGTGGTCATCCATGGGATTCTGGGTCTGGATCAAAACCCTTAATGAGTGGGAGTTGTGCTGCATGATGCTCATTAATTTACAGATGTCTCCAAGTTAGTTCAGCTAATTTTTTATAGAATCATAGAATTCCGACAGTGCAAAAGGAGGCCATTTGGCCCATCGAGTCTGCACTGACTCTCTGAGAGAGCATTCCACCCAGGTCTTACCCCTGTAACTCCATGTATTTACCCTGCTAATCCCTCTAACCTGCACATCTATGGACATTAAGGGGCAATTTAGCATGGCCAATCCACCTAACCAGCACATCTTTAGACTGTAGGAAGAAACTGAGCACGCGAAAGAAACCCACGCAGACTAGGGGAGAATGTGCAAACTCCACACAGGCAGTGTGAAGAGGCTGGAATCGAACCCGGGTCCTTGGCACTGTGAGGCAGCAGTACTGACCACTGTGCCACCGTACCACTCAAGGTCCAAATTTTTAAACATGAGATGGGGGAAGAATAGTTAACCAATGATGACCATGACCAGGTCAACTATTCCCGTCTATTACTTCTGGTGTCTGAATTTTCTATTCTATTCTATATTCCCCTCGTGCAGACATATTCACATTATACAGGAAGGGGCAGAGATAATGGTAAGTGCTCAGAGCAGCTAAAATAAGTGAAAGCGCGTCACTACTAATTCAATTCTTATTGATCGGCACTTGGAGAATTTTCTTTCCGATGCTCACCCTTGCGGGATGAAGAGGCAGAGCTCAGTATCGGTGAAATACCTCTGAAACCCGACCCTATGCTTTCAGCTGTTATTCAAAAGCAAAACCTTGCATACCCTGCAAATCTGAAACAATACTGAAAATACCGCACATACTTGGCGTGTCAGACTGCACCTCTGCAGAGAAACAGAATTAATGGGGGCGATTCTCCCATTGTGACCCGCAACGTTTCTGTCAGGTCGCGATGGGAGATGTGCGTCTCCAGCCTTTATTCAGTATTTGCGCATGCGCCGGGAATCCATGCGCATCCCCCAGAGCCGGAGAACAGTCGGAGTCCAGACCACGCTGGAAACCGGCGGGAAGACAAGTAAGTCATTTGAAGCTTTTTTTTTGTGTAGTTTAAATATGTTTACCTTGCGATTATTGGGAACTTGCCGGGCCCGATTGAATCTCCCACCCTGCCAGGAGTACTTCATGATGTGGAGATGCCGGCGTTGGACTGGGGTAAACACAGTAAGAAGTTTAACAACACCAGGTTAAAGTCCAACAGGTTTATTTGGTAGCAAAAGCCACACAAGCTTTCGGAGCTCTAAGCCCCTTCTGCCGGCTCCAAGTGGAGAGGATCGCCAAGAAGATCGCGCATATCGACACAGGAGTACTTCATCCCAGTGGTGTTTAGAGTAACTCCCCACGTTCGGGGAGCTAACGGGAGACCCCGCCGGAATGAAGGGGGGACAATCTGGGTCCCCCCAGGGGGTCAGGCGGCAGGTGGGGGGTTCCCCCTGAGCATGGGCACCTGGGCAGTGCCAGCCTGTGCCCCCTGGCACTGCTCAAGGGACAAAGTGCGCATGCCTAGGCACTGCCCACCGGGCAACAGGCAGTGCCAAGGGTGCGGGGGCCTATTGTGGGCAGGGCCTATTGTGGGCAGGGCCTAGGGGCAATCGGTGGAGGTAGGGGGGGGTCCCGCTGCCACTCTGCAGACAGGATCGGTCTGGGATGGAGGGAGGCCAGCGATCGGGGCGGGCTGGGGACTGGGCAGCGGGGGTGGGGGGTGGTCTGCCGGGGAGTGGGGGGGCTGCCTCCCGGGGGTTCTGACCCCAGGGGGATCAGCGGGGGGGGGGGTGAGGGGTTCTGCCAGGGTGAGGGGGATGGGGGGATCATCAATGCCGGGTGCGGGGGGGGCTGAACATCGGGGCACTCTGGGGCGGCGGGGTTAGGGCTGACCCAGGGATTGTTGTGGGGGCGCGATCGGGCTATGGGGGCGGGGGGGGGAGGGGGGCTGCTGGAGGGGCAGCACTGCGGGAGTTCCGGGCTGGCCAGCAAATGGGGAGTCTGACAGATCGGGGCCACTGCGCATGCGCAGAGTTCCAGAACTGTCGAACTCTGGCGCGAATAGGCCCCGCTCCTCCTGAGTTTTTAATGAGATTCACGACTGGGACCTCTGCATTGCAGAGTGAGGAGATTCGAGTGTGAAGTTGAACTGAAAAAACAGTCGTGATCTAGAACAGCTTTCCCACCAATTCAGCACCTTCGGGAGAATCGCCCCCAATGTTTCAGACCCGTGACCATTCATTCTTTCTTCCAGATGCTGTCACTGATTGGTATCAAGTCAGTGATGAAGAAGATGGAATGCCAGGGATCAAGCCTCCTTCGACAGCACCTTTAACCTGCAGCCTCCACCATCAGGAAAGACAAGGGCAGCAGATATCTGGGAACAAAAAAAAACGTAAAGTTTATTTATTAGTCACAAGTAATGCTTAGATTAATACTGCAATGAAGTGAAATTCCCCTAGTCGCCACACTCCGGGTGTCTGTTCGAGTCAATGTGCCTAACCAGCATGCCTTTCAGACTGTGAGAGGAAACCGGAACGCCCGGAGGAAACCCACGCAGACACAGGGGGAATGTGCAAACATCATACAAACAGTGATGCAAGCCGGGAATCAAACCTGGGTCCCTGGCGCTGTGAGGCAGCAGTGTTCACCACTGTGCCACCGCGCCGCCCACAGCAACTCCATCCACAAGTTTCCCTCCAAGTCACTCACCATCCTGATTTGGAATTATATCACCATTCCACTACTGTCACTGGATCAAACTCCCGGAACATCCTCTCTGATCATACTTTTTCAGAAGACCAAGGAAATTTGGCATGTCTGCTACGACTCTCACCAACTTTTACAGATGCACCACAGAAATCATTCTTTCTGGTTGTATCACAGCTTGGTATGGCTCCCGCTCTGGCCAAAACTGCAAGAAACTACAAAGGGTTGTGAATGAAGCCCAGTCCATTACGCAAACCAGCCTCCCATCCATTGACTCTGTCTACGCAACCCGCTGCCTCGGAAAAGCAGCCAACATAATTAAGGGCCCCACGCACTCCAGACACTCTCCCTTCCACCTTCTTCCATTTGGAAAAAGATACAAAAGTCTGAACTGACTCAAGAACAGCTTCCTCCCTGCTGCCATCAGACTTTGAATGGACCTACCTTATATTAAGCTGATCTTTCTCTATACCCTAGCTATGACTGTAACACTACATTCTGCACTCTCCTTTCCTTCTCAATGAACAGTATGCTTTGTCTGTATAGCGCGCAAGAAACAATACTTTTTACTGTATACTAAAACATGTGACATTCATAAGTCAAATCAAATCAAATCTTACGTCGGGAAACAGATCAAAAGTTTGAGGTCATGTACCAGCCAATTCAAGAACAGCTTCTTCCCAGATGCCATCAGCCTTTTGAAAGGACTTACCTTGCATTAAGTTGATCTTTCTCTGCACCCTAGCTATGAATGTAACACGACATTTTACACTCTCTCCTTTCCTTCTCTGTGTATGGGATGCTTTGTCTGTATAGCGCGCAAGAAACAATACCTTTCACTGTATACCATACCCTGGCGCTGTGTAGTCAGTTGTAGCAGAAGTGCTCACCCCCTTCCATTCCCCTCCGCACCATCACTCCCTCCCAGGCGTTGCTTGGGAATCTCGGCAGACCCAAATTGGCTGGATGCACTCGATTGCTGATCTTTCAAATGTGTAAATCAATGGTGGGCAATTTGTGTGCTGATGTGTGCCCAGATTCCTGGTCTGCACTGCCAGTGGCAATGTAATGGTTTTGTTCAAACAAGTAGGAGTGGAATCAGGCAGGAGAGTGTCACAAAGGTGAAGTGTGGAAGACAGATATTGAAGATGTTTGGACTGGTAGACAAAATCAGTTGAGATTGTCGCAGTCTCAGAGGGTCCATCAATTGATTCTAGCTAGCATCGATTGATTTAGGCTACCATTCTCTCCGTACAGTAGGTGGAAGGGGCCTACTTATAAGGCTTTGAACAAAGAGCATTGGGCCAAGTGGGAGTGACACAGTGAGTCAACTTCATGCTCCAGATGGGGGGATAGTTGTTGATTTTGGAAGGGTCAACAGGAGATTCTTTCGAGGAATAATGGAACCTGGCCCATCTCAGGCTCAAAAGAAGTAGGAAAAAAAAGAGTCAAATTCATGGGCTTATGTCTCATGTCCAAATTAATACATTCAATACCATATTGGCTCAGGTGATATATAGGCGTCCCTGGCAGGTGCCTGTTTTGGGACTGCTGAGTGATCTAAAATTTATTAGGACGCAGTCCAGCATGTGCCAAGCTTGCTCCACAAAGCTTCCTGATGCCTCTGCAATCTCTGCACAAGCCTTTAAACATAGGCCAGGAGGCCGCCAACAGAAATGTTATACTTTGGATTTTATAGAATCATAGAATCCTGCAGTGTAGAAGGAGGCCATTCAGCCCATTGAGTCTGCACTGACCACAATCCCACCCAGACCCTATCCCAGTAACCCCATGCATTTACCATAGCTAGTCCCCCTGACAATTTAAGGGGCAATTTAACATGGCCAATCCACCTAACCCAGTCTTTGGACTGTGGGAGGAAACCTGAGCACCCGGAGGAAACCCACGCAGACTCGGAGAGAACGTGCAAACTTCACACAGACAGTGACCCAAGCCGGGAATCGAACCCAGGTCCCTGGCGATGTGTAGTCAGTTGTAGCAGGAGTGCTCACCCCATTCCATTCTCCTCCCTCCCTCCCTCACTCCCTCCCACGAGTTGCTTGAGAATCTCAGCAGACCCTAATTGGCTAGGTGCACTCTATCGCTGATCATTCAACTACGTAAATCAATGGTGGGAAATTTGTGTGCTGATACGTGCCCAGATTCCTGGTCTGCATTGCCAATGGCTCAAGTTCCAAAGCATGAATGCAAATTTAAAAGATTGTCCCTGCCAGAATGCGATGGCTTCTTTTCCTACATTCAAGAATTTACCTCTCCTCCACTTTGCAGATACTTAGTCTGGGGATTAAATATTAAGGTTGAGAAACAGTATTAAATTAATTAAGGCGCTGTGCTGGGCAAAGTTCAAGGCATGTCAGTGTGTTTTTTTCCACTTCAGTTGACACAAATATCAGCAGATCTATGTATTACTGCTCGCTATGTTACTTAATTAAGCAGCAGGAATTGTAAATGAATACGAACATTAACTTTAGACTCAGAGCCAAGCACTGCAAATTACATTAGGCCAAACAATTTGTACGATTCACTGATTAGAAATATGTCCCTGATGGACTGATGATAACTCTGAATAACTCCAAAGCAAAGACCTTTAAACCATGGTTAAGCATGTTGCTCTGTAATCAGGATTCCAAGGTGGTTCTTGCATGGGAATGCACTAAAATGTTTTAACGCACTGTGATTCCATTTAGAAACTCAATCTTTGTAATAAAAGGAAAGCAAATGAGTTACAGTGAAGGAAAAGATTGTTTTTCTACCAGAAATAGCTTTTTAAAAAATTTATTTTCGGGATGTGGGTGGCACTTTCAAGGTAATTTTTTTTCGTGTTTCAATAATAATATAAAGGCACCAATCATTCCGATGGGGAATTGAGTAAACACATTATCGGTTCATGCATTTAAATGAGGCATTTGAGAACATGGTGATGATTCTCTGACCTCGCTGCGCCATCAGTGGATTGCGCCTGTGCCAGAGAACAGCATTCGGGTCTAACAAACTGTTTCACGCCCAATGCCAAACAATTTGCAATTCTCCAAGCCCCTTCCTAATGGCACAAACTGGATCGCTCCCAGAAAAGGCGCGAGTGCGATTAGCATATTTAAAGTTTGCATATTTGCATATGCATAGACCATTCATATCCCGGAATGGTGGCACAGTGGTTAGCACTGCTGCCTCACAGTGCTAGAAACCCGGGTTCGATTCATGGCTTGGGTCACTGTCTGTGTGGAGTTTGCACGTTCTTCCCGTGTCAGCGTGTGTTTCCTCCGGGTGCTCCGGTTTCCTCCCACAGTCCAAAGATGTGCGGGTTAGGTGGATTGGCCATGCTAAATTGCCCCTTAGTGTCAGGGGGATTAGCAGGGTAAACATGTGGGGTAATGGGCATAGGGTGAGATTGTTGTCGGTGCAGACTCAATGGGCCAATTGGCCTCCTTCTGTACTGTAGGGATTCTATGATTCTATTCTATGATCCCAGCACATGGTTTTCATCGGCCTTCGGATGTGACATGATGAAGGCAAGAATCGCTACTGGTCTCCACTAGCAGAGACCTGATGCAATGGTTACACTGATGGGCTCAGTGGCCCATAAGACGTGCCCACCTAGCACACTGGCAATGCCCAACTGGCACATCAGCAGTGCCCGGCGGTGGCCACCAGACAATCCGGCCGTGCCATTTGGGTGCGGCCAGTATGCCAGGGGAGTGCCAGGGAGTGGGAGTTGAGCGGGGGCCATGACGGGGCGAAGACTGTGAAGACCATGAAGCCAGTCTTGATGGGGACAAGTCAGGGGGTCCTGATGGAGGGGTATGTTGAGGGTCGGGCAGGGAGACCCATTGGGTGGACCCAATACCCTGATGCTGGCAACCCGTATCAAGGAGGGGCTGGATGTACATGCCGCTGATGATGGGGGAGGGGGGCGGGTGGTGGTCCCGATGTCCATGGAGTGAGGGAGGGGTCTCCCAATGCACTCTGAGATTGGGGCATCATTGTAAAATGGCACCTGAGTGTTCAGAAGCCGAGTTCACCAGCGTATTTAGGTCCCACCCCCCCCGCCCCCCCCCCCCCCCCCCCAGTACTGGCGAAAATGTCCTACTCTCCAAAAAAGAGTGTGGGAGGATTACGGTGCGGAGCGTGGCTGAGAGACTACCCTGAATCACTCCTTTATTCACGCCGTTAAGACATTTAGAAATTTTTTGAGAGAATTTCGCACCATATAGGCATACATTCCACCAACCAGAGAAGTATAACTATTTGCAAGACAGGTTCATGACATAAACATATCAGACTGGTGAATCTCTGAGACTCTAAAAAATCGAGGCTATCTGCTGGTAGACCAACATATTTTAATGATTACCTTGTTGGGAGATTTTTTATTGCTCAGAGTGATCTGTGGGATTTTATTATTCAATGCTGTACATGGTTGCATTGGGATCTCTAACAGAGATGACAGAGGACCATTCTGGGAGAAGCTGCCTCAGTCACCATGACTGTTTCTGAACCAAGGCATTAAATACCCACTGGCATTTTTCACTATTTTTGCATTACTGCAATTGACCAATTTCATCCCATAATATCCAGCCTTGGATTTATATGCTAGAGTTTTAGCGTCTTGCCCTCCCTGGAATCAGGGCAGGCGAGGCCCGCGGAACGGAATCCTCCGTTCGCCTCGGAGGTCGTAAAATCCCATCCATTGTCTCAATTTTTAAACAAACTATGTATTTTTTAAAAGCGGGACTGATTTCAAGGCATGTCTAGAATGCAGAATTATAATATAGTCAGACCACAGTTTGAACATGGTGCACAGTTCTGGCTACTGAGATATCATAGACATTGAGGCGTTGTGGATAGTTCGGGAGAACCACAAGGCTGATTCCTCCCAGTAAAAATCTCTGTTGGACTTTTAATCACACACAAGAAGAATCAACTGGAATATGAACTTCAGAAACATTAAATAATATAAACAAGTCGAAACTCGACCTCTAAATGGTCTGGGACAGTAGGATTAAAACAGGAACAATCAAGACTCAAAATATTATGGATCTTAAAAAAGGAAGACTTGTATCAATATAGCACTTCAGATGAGTACTGGATGTCTCAAAGTACTTTACAGTCAATGAAGTACTGGAGTCACTGTTGGTATTGGAGGAAATGTGGCAGCCAATTTGCACACACCAAACTCCCAGCAAACGTCTTAATGACTACATCACCTGTTATTGTGTGATGTTGATTAAGTGATAAATATTGTCCAGGACATCCAGTTAAATCACCTGCTCTTCTTAGAAATAGTGCCATGCGACCTTTTACATCCGAGCAAGGGCCTCAGATCAATGTTTCATCCGAAAGACAGTCAGTCCAACAGTGCAGAGCTCCCTCAGCGCTGTGGAGGAGTGTCATCCTTGATTTTCACAGTCAAACCCTGGAGTGAGACTTGAACCCAGAACTTTGCGACTCAGAGGGAGGCATGCTCCTAACTCAGCCCTGAGCGGCACATCATTAAAGATGCATTCAGCACTGCATGTCCTGATTTTGAACTTTGGTATTGCGGCCAAATGGTCTCTTTGGGTTCTGCGCGTCCTCATGATTCAAATTAATGAGAGGGAAATCTAAAATGAATATTTAGGAATTCCCCATAACATGAAGAGCGATCAACATATGGGAACTGAGTTGCTGCATACATGGAAATTATTTTATTAGTTGCATGCCTTAATAAGGAACATTGTTAGTCCTTTCCGAATGGGTGAACTTACATTGGTAGCACAGCATCTGACAGTTTGCTGGCAATATTTAGACATTCTTCCAGTTTTGTTGTCATTATTTAGTTGATCATCTGAACTTAGGTAGATTGATGTTTTGCAATAACTCCCAGCATCTATCCTTTGCCGATATAACCTGTCTTATTCCTGGAATAGATTCCTGCTACAACTTGCCCTCCACTGTTCTTTGATTAACTAATAGGGTGGAAGGTTTAGGGGAATTTGAGGAAAAACCTTTTTACCCAGAGGGTGATGACGGTCTGAAATGCACTGCCTGGGAGGGTGGTGGAGGCGGGATGCCTCACATCCTTTAGAAAGTACCTGCATGAGTACTTGGCATGTCATAACATCCAAGGCTATGGGCCAAGTGCTGGCAAGTGGGATTAGATGGACAGGCCAGGGCTTTTCATGCGTCGCTGGAGACTCGTTTGGCCGAAGAGCCTCTTCTGCTCTGTAGTATTCTGTCATTCTGTGATTCTGTGACCCTTTTATTACATTGCAATTTGTAGGAGATTGTGAGGAATCCATTATTCTATATCTAAGCTCCTCACTTAGATTTCTGTCTGTGGCCCTTTCCCAAGTGTCCAATATTTGATTCCAACCTTATTAGATTTGAAACAAATCACTCACTTCTCAGAGACTATTCTTTTATCTACAAACCAGCTATATTCCTCCATTAGATTGCAGATTGTACTTCACACCCTCACACCAATTGTTCCATGGGTAAGATTTTCTGAGCTTTAATGTCCCTCTTCAGGCTCTCACATGTATCAATGTTCTTGCTGCCAAATGGTAAATGCCCTGTTTGTGACTTTCTAGCGAACCACAGACTCCATTCAGCATCAATAGCTTGGCGATCTCCAAAAATGTCGTCCTTCATACCTAAATCATCTGTAGCCCCGGCCTCCCTTGCTAAATCATTCCAAATGCCATTGATGTAAAGGCGGATTCGTGACTGGGTAATGTTTTGGTTTGAAAGCAAATTACTGCAGCTGCTGGAATCTGAAACCAAAAGAGAAAATGCTGGAAAATCTCAGCAGGTCTGGCAACATCTGTGGGGAGAGAAAAGAGCCAATGTTTCGAGTCCAGATGACCCTTTGTCAAAGCTAAAAGACATAGAAAGTGGAGATATTTATACGGAAATCCTGTCGGAGAGAAGAGCAGTACTTCTTCAGGGTAGGATTCCTGTTTTGGTTTGAGTTTGATCCATTATATATCTGTCATGGTTAGCACCATGTTCTTGAAGCAAACATCACCTCACGTGAGTATCCTGAATTTGAGTCTTCAGCAAACCCCAAGCTGGTCTCATCCTGGGCGAACCCCCTATCTGATTACGGACTGTCCGTGACAGAGTATTTTCCTGATTGCCATTCCTCCAGAGATGCCAGTAGGATTGCCAGCTCTTGTGGCACTTTGACTGTGCTTCACAATGAGGGAGAGTGGTAGAAGACGGAAGCTAATTGATGTAATAAAAAGGAAAGGGTTGTACACAAGTAATAAAGTAAAGTTAATTATTATTTCAACAGCATAGCAATTGATTTATGGCCATGACTGCTCAATTAGAATGTCCTGCATTCATTAGTCTTTATTGTGTTGCTATCTTAATTTAAAGTATATTTGTGAATTAACGATTCATGTTTTCATGATTGATGAATAATTTCCACTAAAGGATGTCCTTTTTTTTCTTTCAGAATAGCCTATTAATTCTGTATATTGTTTGTTACACTATCCTCTGCTGGGTCATAGTGTTAAAGACAGAGGAACAGACAGCTGGATGGATGCCGGAATCATGCTTTGCAAAGCTGATTGGAACTCTGACAGTGGGCGAGATTTTTTTTTTATTCATTCATGGGATAAGACCATACAACATAAGACATAGGAGCAGAATTAGGCCACTCGGCCCATCGAGTCTGCTCCGCCATTCAATCATGGCTAATATTTTTCTCATCCCCATTCTCCTGCCTTTTCCCCATAACCACTGATCCCTTATTAATCAGGAACCGATCTATCTCTGCCTTAAAGGCACTCAATAATCTGGCCTCCACAGCCTTCTGCGGCAAAGAGTTCCACAGATTCACCAGTCTCTGGCTGAAGAAATTCCTCCTCATCTCTTTTAAAGGATCGTCCTTTTAGCCTGAGGTTGTGCCCTCTGCTTCTAGTTTTTCCTACTAGTGGAAACATCCTCTCCACATCCAATCTATCCAAGCCTCGCAGTATCCGATAAGTTTCAATAAGATCCCCCCTCATCTTTCTAAACTCCAACGAGTACAGACCAGAGTCCTCAACCATTCCTCATACAACAAGCTCTTCATTCCAGGGATCATTCTTGTGAACCTCCTCTGGACCCTTTCCAAGGCCAGCACATCCTTCCTTAGATACGGGGCCCAAAACTGCTCACAATACTCCAAATGGGGTCTGACCAGGGCCTTATACAGCCTCAGAAGTACATCCCTGCTCTTGCATTCTAACTCTCTCGACATGACTGCTAATATTGCATTTGCCTTCCTAACTGCCGACTGAACCTGCACGTTAACCTTAAGAGAATCTTGAACAAGGACTCCCAAGTCCCTTTGTGTTTCTGATTTCCTAAGCATTTTCCCATTTAGGAAATAGTCTATGCCTCCATTCCTCCTTCCAACGTGCATAACGTCACACTTTTCCACATTGTATTCCATCTGCAACTTCTTTGCCCACTCTCCTAACCTGTCCAAGTCCTTCTGCAGCCCCCCTGATTCCTCAATACTACCCTGTCCCTCTACATATCTTTGTATCATCTGCAAATTTAGCAACAGTGCCTTCAGTTCTTTCCTCCAAATCGTTAATATATATAAGGCACTGACCCCTGAGGCACACCACTAGTCACCGGCTGCCATCCTGAGAAATACCCCTTTCTCACAACTCTCTGCCTTCTTCCAGTCAGCCAATCCTCTACCTATGCCAGGATCTTACGTTCAACACCATGGACACTTAACGTATTTAACAGTCTCCTATGCGGCGCCTTGTCAAAGGCCTTCTGGAAATCTAAATAAATCACTTCCACTGGTTCTCCTTTATCTAACTTCCTTGTTACCTTTGTCAGACATGACCTCCTCTTGACAAAGCCGTGCTGATGTGGGCGTCACTGGCTGGGCCAGTATTCATCGCCCATTCCTGTGGGCACTTAATAGTCAACCACATTGCTGTGGGCCTGGAGTCACATGTTGCCCAGACCAGGTAAGGATGGCAGATTTCCTTCCCTAAAGGGCATTAGTGAACCAGGTGGGTCTTTATGACAATCGACAATGGTTTTGTGGTTATCATTAGCCTTTTAATTCCAAATTTTTATTGAATTCAAATTTCGCCATCTGCCGTGGTGGGATTTAAACCTTGGTCCCCAGATCATTTCCCTGGGTCTCTTGATTCCTGGTCCAGTGACAATATCACTACGCCACTGCCTCCCATTCCCCTCCCCCCTCTCCCCACCCACCATGGCAGGTTTTCCAGCGGTGGCTCACCATTGGCTACTGGCAGGATCTTCCAGTCTCACGAAAGTCAATGGCCATTTGCATTGTCCTGCGGCCGCACCTCTGGGAAGCCCACTCTCCAATGGCGACCCACCTGCAACACTGGTAAACCCGAGCTGGGGAGAGCTAGAAAAGCCCAGATATTGTGTTTCACTTTTGAATAAATTCTTATAGGATCCTAGCCCACTATCCACGCACTCCCTCCCAAGGCCAAACCCTATCCCCCCTCCATCCGCCCCCACCCCTCACCACTATCAGTGCACTATAGGGGCACAACAAGAAGAAAGAACTGGGTGGCACGATGGCACAGTGGTTAGCACTGCTGCCTCACAGCTCCAGGGACCCAGGTTTGATTCCCGGCTTGGGTCACTGTCTGTGTGGAGTTTGCATGTTCTCCCCGTGTCTGCGTGGGTTTCCTCCGGGTGCTCCAGTTTCCTCTCACAGTCCGAAAAACTAGTTAGGTGCTTTGGCCATGCCAATTTCTCCCTCAGCGTACCCGAACAAGTGCCAGAGTGTGGTGACTAGGGGATTTTCACAGTAACTTCACTGCAGTGTTATGTAAGCCTACTTGTGACACTAATGAATAAATAAAGACGGCAGGTGGATGACGTGTCAAGTTTTCGAAAGAAGGATTTCTGGTTAAAGTGCCGAATGCATGAACTTCATCTTGATTCACGAGGCTGAAGCAACGACACGAATGAAGGGGACGCCTGGAAAAGTTGACCAAACCTCCCTCCCCCATCCCTCAGTTCTCTCTCACTCTCACCCCAGGTCCAGCTGAGGGAGCCGAGGGAGCTGGTGTTTCCCAAGTTTGGGAAGAGATCTCAATCCACGCAGGCGTGGACGGAACTGGCCTGATACATTCCTCTTCTTTGACTTAAATGTACCAACGATACACAAGGATTGGTGAAACAATAATGTGGGTTCTCTGTTTGAAGATAAGACTACATACAGATAAATCACTGGGAGGCTCAGCATGGTACATCTTAGCTCCACCCTGCTACTTGCTGACTAACTGACTACAATTCACAGGACAAATGCATCACATCCTGTCAAGGTACGTAATGATTTATTTAAAAATTAACTTACGGGATGTGGATGTCGCTGGCTAGGCCAGCGTTTAGTGCCCATCTCTAATTATCCTTCAGAAGGTGGTGATGATGAACTGCCTTCTTGGACCGCTGCAGTCCCTGAGGTGTAGGTTCACTCACAATGCTGCTAAGGAGGAAATTCCAGGAGTTTAACCCAGGGACAGTGAAGGAAGGTATTTTGTGGGTTTGGAAGATGCTGCCTAAGTGATGCGCGTTATCATACACGAGGCTTGGTGCTCAGGAAATAAAGGCTTTTATTTGCTGTAACGAAGCAGCTAACAATTATATACACAATCCCAGACTGAAGGGGTCCCGGCCAGAGCAGGGACCTTTATACCTCTCCCAGGAGGCGGAGCCCGACTGGGATGTACCACAACACTACAATACAAAGGTGTAACAACCCCACCCTAACCCCAACAGCAACAAGTAGCACAACCCATCCCTAACCCAACAGCAACTTATGTACATACTTGTAGTACTGGCCAGACCCTGGCTCAGTACTATCCGGTGGGAACCAACGATGGTTCACCACACTAAGGAACCTTGGTGAGTTCCTGCAATGCATCTTGTAGATGGTACACGCGGCTGCCACTGTTCATCAGCAGTGGCGGGATTGTTTTTGTGAAAGGAGTCATAATCAAGTGGGGCGCTTTGTCCTGCATGGTATCGAGCTTCTTGAGTGTTGTTGGAGCTGCACTCATCTAGGCAAGTGGAGATTATTCCATTACATCCCTGGTTTGTGACTTGTAGATGGTGGACCGGCTTTGGGGGGTCAGAAGGTGAGTTACTCACTGCAGCATTCCTAGCTTTTGACCTGCTCTGACAGCCACTGTATTTATAATGCTTGCCCAGTTCAGTTTCTGGTCAATGGTAACCCCCAGGATGTTGATAGTGGAACATTCAGCGATGGTGACACCATTGAATGTCAAGGGGCGGTGGTTAGAGTGCCTCTTATTGGTGATGGTCATTGCCTGGCATTTGTGTGGCACAAATGTTACTTACCCCTTGTCAGCTCAGACTTGGATATTGTCCATATCTTGCTGTATTTGAACATGGACTGCTTCAGTATCTGAGGAGTCGCGAATGGTGCTGAACATTGTGCAATCATTAACGAACATCCCCACTTCTGACCTTATGATGGATAGAAGGTCATTGATGAAGCAGCTGAGGATGGTTGGGCCTAGGACACTACCCTGAGGGACTCCTGCAGAGATGTCCTGTAACTGAGAAGATTGACCTTCTACCACCACATCTATCTTCCTTCGTGCCAGGTATGTTTCAACAGAGTCATTCCTCAGAGTTTTCCCTGATTTCCATTGACTCCAGTTCTGCTAGGACTCCTTGATGTCACACTCGGTCAAATTTGTCTTGATGTCAAGGACAGTCACCTCACCTCTAAAGTTCAGTTCTTTTGTCCATGTTTTAACGAAGGCCGTGATGAGATTAGAGCTGAGTGTCCCTGGCAAACTGAACTTCCATGAGCAAGTTGTTGCTGAGTGCTACTTGATAGGCGAGTTCTGGAGCACAAATCTTCAGTTGCTGGAATACTGTCAGGGCCCACAGCCTTTGCAGTATCCTGTGCCTTCAGCTGTCGCTTGATATCATGTGGAGGAATTGAATTGACTGAAGTCTGACATCTGAGATGCTGGGGGCCTCTGGAGGAGGTCGGGATTAATCATCCACTCGGCACTTCTGGCTGAAGATTGTTGCGAATGCTTCAGACTCATCTTTTGCACACTTTGTGCTGGGCTCCTCCATCATTGAGGATGGGGATATTTGTGGAGCCTCCTCCTTCAGTGGGTTGTTGAATTGTCCATCACCATTCATGGCTGGATGTGGCAAGACTGCAGAACTTCAATCTGATCGAATGCTTGTGGGATCGCTTAGCTCTATTACATGCTGCTTATGCTGTTTGGCACACAATAGTTCTGTGTTGTAACTTCAACAGGTTGACACCTCATATTTTGGTACGCCTGGCTGCCCTCCTGCACTCTTCACTGCACCAGGGCTGATCCCCTGGCTTGGTGGTAATGGTAGAGTGGGAGACATACTGGGCCATGAGGTTACAGATTATGGTTGAGTACAATTCTGCTGCTGAAGATGACCCACTGCGCCTCATGGATGCCAAGTCTTGAGTTGCTATACCTATTCGAAGTCTATCCCATATAGCGCAGCAGTAGTGCCACACAACACGATGGATGATATCCTCAAGGAGAAGACAAGATTTTGTCTCCACAAGGACTGTGTGGTGGCCACTCCAACAGGTACTGTCATGGCTACAGGTACTGACATGGACAGTCCATCTGTGGCAGGCAGGTTGAATTCAAGTATGTTTTCCCCTCTTGTTCGTTCCCTCACCACCTGCCACAGTCCTCATCTAGCAGTTATGTCTTTTAGGACCCGGCTAGCTCAGTACTGAGCCACTCTTGGTGGTGGACATTGAAGTCCCCACCCAGAGTACATTCTGCATCCTTGCCATCAGCAGTGTTTCCTCCAAGTAGTGTTCAACATGGAGGAGCACTGATTCATCAGATGAGGGAGACGGTATGTGGTAATCAGCAAGAAGTTTCCTTCCCCATGTTTGACCTGGTGCCATGAGACCCCATAGCGTCCAGAATCAATGTTGAGGACTCCCAGGACAACTCTCTCCCAACTGTCTCCCATTGTGTCGCCACCACTGCTGGGTCTGACCTGCCTATGAAACAGGACATACCCAGGGATAGTGATGGTGGTGTCTGGGAAATGATCTGTAAGGTATGATTCCATGATTATAACTATGTTAGAACCATGAAGCCACAATCACGTTCTTTGTCTCTGCATCTACTTATGAATTATTCACTGGTCTCTTTCAATTGTTGTCTAAAAGACATGAAATGCAAGTAGTGTATTCTGAAGTTGAGTTTTACTCCCAATTGGTCTTCGAATGTTGACCATGTTTATTTTTCAGATGGCCGTCACACAGACTGGATGCATTCAGTCTGTGGAGGCCTTCATTGCTGATGACAATTTTCATGACTTGCTTATTTGATTTGGAAATATTGAGACCCAGAGAACAAAGCTTGACGTGTTTTGGAACACAGTAAATTCAAACAGGAGATCCATTGCCTTTTAATTGTGCGTTTGAAATTTTGGGGTCACCTTTCAGATATTTGCAAGGTTTTTAATATTATCCGGGGCTTTTGACAGCTTTGTAAGGATAACACAAGTATCAAAATGTATCTTATGCTCTAATATTCTCAGTAAGTACGCAGTCCATGTAAACGAGATGTGATCAGATACCCAACACTCTGAAACCAAGTGACTGATGCGGCCCAAAACAATATCTGTGGATCTCATCAATTCTCTTCCAGATGCTTGTCACACGGTGAACCAATAGGTGTCACTGGAACTCTGACTTTCATATCATGGTTTCCAAATTCCACTCTCAAAGAACATGCCTTGGAATCTTCTCCCAAACAATGCTTTCTCTCAGATGCCTTCACCAAGGATCCACATCCAGGATTTCAACCTCTCATTTCAGTATTCCTCTGCCCTGCATCTCCACGTGCATTCAAGCTTCCAGACAATCTCTCAGGCACCCAGCCACGCCAAAGGAAAACCATGCTTCACAGGTCTGCATTAAAGTGTCAGCAATCTTGTCCCTGGCAGTGCCTCGAGAGGTCCAAGGTGAAAGGTACAACTTTCCAGTGTTAACCTGACACCCACTGAGTTCCCCAGCATTCCCCAGCACAACATCCCTCAGGCCAACACACCTTGCAGCTCCACCCTTCCTTCTCTCTTCAGATACCTTCTCATATCCACATCACAAAGACACTCACCCCCATCCTACTGCCATCTCTGCCAACCTGTCACTCTCCACAATTGCTTTCCTTCCCTTCTCTCTACGCAACCCACCTCTCACGCTGATAAGTATCAGCTTTATCTCCTCGCAGCAGGAGAGTGGACAGGACTCTAGCGAGAGGCCGGGAGAACTTTTGGATGGAGGGATATAGATGGTGGGCTACCTAAGTGAAAGGTGTTGGCCATTGGAAAAGTGTGTCCACCTGGTCCACAGTGAAGGGGATCTGAATCCAGGAGTGTACAGATCTCATCAATCACCTGCTGTGAACATCTGAGCGTCCGAAGATATCAGCGCTCAAACATATTGAGAACTGATCCACTTACTGCCTGTAGGGCGTGTGCTGGGCATCTCATCCTCTTCTCTATAGATCAGTGTATCCATCATCACTGCCCTGTGGGTAAAAAGGAAGCAGCTGCTGTAGGTGGTGTTGATTCTGCTGCTTCTGATGTTCAAGCTTCTGCCACTTCTTAAATTCCTCATATTGTGTTTATTAAGTTAAGTTTTTTTATTAGTGTCACAAGTGGACGGCACGGTAGCACAGTGGTTAGCACTGCTGCCTCACAGCACCAGGGACCCGGGTTCAATTCCGGCCTCAGAGACTGTCTGTGTGGAGTTTGTACATTCTGCCTGTGTCTACATGGGTTTCCTTTGGGTGCTCTGGTTTCTTTCCACACTCCAAAGATGTGCTGGTTAGGTTGATTGGCCATGATAATTTGACCTGAGTGTCAGGGGGATTAGCAGGGTAAATGCGTGGGGTTACGGAAGTGTAGAGCCAGGGTGGGATCGTGGTCGGTACAGACTTGAGGAATTCTATGAAGTAGGCTTACAGTAACTGAGGGAATTTCACAGTGACTTCATTGCGGTGTTAATGTAAGCTTTACTTGTGACTAATAAATAAACTTTTAACTTTAAGGATCATGTGTATGTGTAACCCTGTTTGATTCAGTTTATGCAAAGACTTCATTTTAAGATGTTTCTGCCTATGCACAATTAGATTTAAATGCTAGACTGTAGGGGTTAACTACCTCTGCTAAGCTGACCAATTGTAGCTAACTTGACTGTATGTAGAATCAGAAGGCATGATGGGTTAGCTAAAAATTGACTGCATTCCTGAAGGGTGCACCATGCAGGCAAACAACAGTTTCCCATAACAGCAGCTGCGAGGATTGTTTTTCTAGATGGAGACAGCATGTGAAAAACACTTCCAATAACGAGATAAGGGATGAAATATATTTTAATTTTAGAGTGTGAGTTCAGTTCAGTTCAGTTCTTAGATTCCTCTCATTTCAGTGCATGTTTTTTGTAGAGGACCTCGCCAAGAAGCCAATCTCCAAGTTCGCTTTTTGCTTCTGTCATGTTAATTATTGAAGTTATTTTCAATAAAAGAAAACCATTTTAAAACTCATACCAGTGCTGTCCTCTCCTCTCTTAAATGAATGAATGGACCCAACATTAACACTGCAATGAGTTACTGTGAAAATCTCTGAGTCTCCACACTCCAGCGCCTGTTCGGGTACACTGAGGGAGAATTTAGCGTGGCCAATGCACCTAACCAGCATGTCTTTCAGACTGTGGGAGGAAATCGGAATACCTGGAGGAAACCCACACAGACATGGGGAGAACGTACAAACTCTGCACAGACAGTGACCTAAGCCAGGAAGCGAACCTGGGTCCCTGGCTCTGTGAGGCAGCAGGGATTGATTTGATTTGATTTATTATTGCCACATGTATTAACATACAGTGAAAAGTATTGTTTCTTGCGTGCTATACAGACAAAGCATACCGTTCATAGAGAAGGAAACGAGAGAGTGCAAAATATAGTGTTACAGTCATAGCTAGGGTGTAGAGAAAGATCAACTTAATGCAAGGTAAGTCCATTCAAAAGTCAGACAGCAGCAGGGAAGAAGCTGTTCTTGAGTCGGTTGGTACGTGACCTCAGACTTTTGTATCTTTTTCCCGATGGAAGAAGGTGGAAGAGAGAATGTCCGGGATGCGTGGGGTCCTTAATTATGCTGGCTGCTTTGCCAAGGTAATGGGAAGTGTAGACAGATCCGATGAATGGGAGGCTGGTTTGCGTGATGGATTGGGCTACATAACCGCTGTGCCGCGTGCCACACAAGCTGTTTACATACTGCAGTGAAGAATAACACCAGGGAAGTGCAGATCAAGGAAGACTGAAGATGAGTGAATTGACTTCCAAGTAGCTGGAAATTACCTGTCAAGCAATGAGAGCACAGTCTCAGTGGAAGTGTTTTGAACAGTAGTCTATTATCCAGCTGGGCTGCAGCTATACAGTTTTATTGGGTGCAGGCATGCCAGCCTGTCAGTTTCACTGATGTAGCAGCACTCGCCACTGTGCTTTCACCTTGTTGACCCTGGTGAGTTCCGCTCAGCTCGGGAAACCTGTGTTCAGGCGTTTAAAGATAGGGATGTTTTGCTGTTATTACAGAACTTTGGTGAGGCCACACCTGAAATATTGTGGGCAGTTTTGGTCTCCTTATCTAAGGAGAGATGGTTTTGCTATGGAGAGAGTGTAGCAAAGGTTTACCAGACTGATTCCTGGAATGGAGGGACTGAGATAGTGGAGAGATTGAGATGGTGAGGATTATATTCACTGCAGTTTAGAAGAGTAAGGGAGGATCTCATAGAAGCATATAAAATTGGAACAGGGCTAGACAGGGTAGATTTTGGCATACCCATGGTGTATGATATCAGCAGCTTTGATATGAGCAGGAGATTAAAGGGAGATTTGGAATTAGGCAATAACACAGCATAGAAATAGGCCATTTGGCCCATTGGACAGGATTTTACAAGCACCCTCAAGTGAGACCGGAAAATCCCACCTGAGGACAAAGGACATTTCCATCGACCGCCCTTTGCCTGCTCTGATTCCGTGGCAGGCGGGGCGGTAGAATTCAGGCAATTGTGTCTGTGCTTGCTCTTTTAAAGAGTTAGCCAATTAGTGTCATTCCTTAACTCTTTCCCCATAGCTTGGTCAATTGTTCCTTTTCTAATGGTGGGTGGGTGAGTGGAATCGGCTGACGTCGGTGGTGGTGGAGGCAAACTCGTTGGGGTCTTTTAAGAGACTTCTGGATGAGTACATGGGATTTAATGGGATTGAGGGCTATAGATAGGCCTAGAGGTGGGGATGTGATCGGCGCAACTTGTGGGCCGAAGGGCCTGTTTGTGCTGTGGCTTTCTATGTTCTATGTTCTAATCTTTTTCAAATTCCTTTTTGAAAGTTATTGAATCTGCTTCCTGTCAGGAAACCGTTCTGAATTATAACAGTTCAGTGTGTAAACAGAAAGGAAGTGTAGTATTATGGTGATATATTGGGAAGTCTGGACATACAAATGGATCTGGGTGCCCTTGTACAACAGTCGATGAGAGTGGAGAGGCGGGTGCAGCAAATAGTTAGGAAGGCAAATTGCATGTTGATATTCATTGCAAGAGGATTCGGGTTCAGAAGTAGTGATGTCTTACAACAGTTATACAGGACCTTAGTGAGATCACACCTGTAGTATTGCGTGAATCTCCCTACCTAAGGAAGGATATATTTGTCATCGAGAGAATGCAACGGAGATTCACTCAGCCGATACCAGAGTTGGCAGGACCGTCCTATGAGGAGAGATTGGTTCAACTGGGCCTTTATTCATCAGTTTAGAAGAATGAAAGGAGATATAATTGAAACATATAAAATTCTAACAGAGTTGGATAGAGGGAGGATGTTTTCCCTGGTTGTGGAAACTGGAATCAGAGAACATTGTCTCAGGGTATGGGGTAAATCATTTCGGACTGAGAGGAGGAAAATCTTTTCACTCAAGGGGTAGTGAAGATATGGAATTCTTTACTACAGAAGGCTGTGGAGGCCAAAATCACTGAGCACCTTGAAGAGATAGATCATCTTTTAGATTTTAATGGCACCAAGGGGAGAAAGCGGGAATATAGCATTGTGATAGAGGATCAACCATGATCATATTGAATGGTGGAGCAGGATCGAAGGGTCGAATGGCCTACTCCTGCTCCTAATTTCTATATTTCTATGTTAAATGTTTTTTACCCTCATGTTGTATCTGGTTCTTTTGCCAATTCCATTAAATCTGTGTCTTTTGGTTACTGACCTATCTACCACTGGAAACAGTTCCTCCTCCTTTATTCTTCCAGAATTGTTCATGATCATAGAATCACACAACACAGAAGAGGTCCTTCGGCCCATCGAGTCTGATATTGAACACTGAGTTCCGAAGGGTTCAGGATGGAGTAGATAAAGACCAATTGTTTCCACTAATAGGAGAATTGGTAATGTAAGGACACAGATATACAGTACAATAATTGGCAAAAAAAAACACCCCAGGGGATGAGGAGAAATTATTTCACTCCGCGAGTTGTTATGATCTGGAATACATTGCTTGAAAAAGGTAGATTCTGCAGTAGCCGTCAAAAGGGAATTGAATTTCTACTTTCAGAAGAAAGTAAGCTTTGTAGGGCTGCAGGGGTAGAATGAAGTGGGCAGCTTTTTCAGGGAGTCAGTAAAGGACTGATGGGCTGAATGGCCTCATTCTGTGCTGAGGATTCAACGAGAAAATACAAGCGAGATAAATCAGGGAGGAGTGATTAAATTATGGCAAGATTAGGCTTTGAAATCCTGGAGATTGCAATAAGACGGGACAACGGAAGGAGATAAGGATGTTACAAATTATAATCAGGAATTTGACAAATATGCAGCCAGTGTGAAGTAGTGCCTGGATACGAGGAGCTTCAATCATACCATCAAACTGCACGTTTGAACATTTAGTCTTTCCTTTTACTGGGGGTTACGTGATCTCATTACGAACACATCCTGAAAAGCCCAGCCAGGTCATGGGATTCAAAGAATAATTTTTCCAAGGGCAGTTACTTGGAGTGGTATGTATACCTTCTCAAGGTGACCAGCCTGGCCTCTGCAACAGCCAGCAATGGAAGGAAGATTCTACAAGCGCTGATCAATAAAAATTGAATTTGTACTTACGCGCTTTTACTCTATTTTAGCTGCTCCGTGCACTCACCATTATCGCTCTCCCTTTCTGTATTATCATAGAATCCCTACAGCACAGAAAAAGGCCATTTGGCCCATCAAGTCTGTACCAACCACAATCCACCCAGGCCCTATTCCTGTAACCCACATACTTAGCTTGCTAATTCCCCGACACTAGGGTCAATTTAGCATGGCCAATCCACCTAACCCACACATCTTTGGACTGTGGGAGGAAACCCACACAGACATGGGGAGAAAGTGCAAACTCCACACAGTCAGTGACCTGAGGCCGGAATTGAAACTGGGTCCCTGACACTGCGAGGCAGCAGTGCTAACCACTGTGCCACCTTGCTCTCCAGAACAGCTCTGCAAGGGAAGAAAATAGATGTGAGAAGAAAGGTTATGGAAGACGGGAGACAGAGAGAATGTTTCCTCTTATGGGGAAGAGTAGGACTAAAGGCACTGATATAAAATAGCCACCAAGAAATCCAATAGGGGATCCGAAAAATATTGCCTTTACCCAAAGAGTGGTGAGAATGTGGAACCCATTAGCCACAGGGAGTGGTTGAAGTCAGTAGTTTCAATGCACTCAAGAGGAAACTGGACAAGCCTTCCAGGGAGAAGGGAATAGAAGCTTACAATGGCAGAGAAAGGTTTAATAAGTCTTCGAAGGCAGAAGTCCCTTCACCAAAATCCCTTTATTTACAAACTCTTACAGCAATACACAGAGTGCTAGCAGTCAGCAGTCTACCTTTGGGAGTGCCAGAGGAACTGACACTCCCAGTTAAATACAAGGAAAGGACTCCCTGATTGACCCATCAATTGGATCCTTAATCAGGGATTTTATAGCCCAATAGGCCAACCTCAATGGCCCAATTGAAGTCATTACAAAAGGATGGGAGGAGGTTCAGATGGATCGAGCGCGGCTGGAAAATCCCACTCATGGAGTCTAAGGAGAGGAGGGTTATGCTGGAACTATGTAAAATGTTGGTTAAGCCACAGCTACAGTGTTGTGTGCTATTCTGGAACGCACATTAAAGAAGGGATGTGGTAGCACTGGAAAGGGTGCAGAGGAGATTTACCTGATGAGTTCTCACCTGATGATGGAGCAGCATTCCGAAAGCTCGAGCTACCAAATAAACCTGGTGGACTTTAACCTGGTGTTGTGAGACTTCTTACGGTGTAGGCCTCTATGACTCTGACTCTATGACAATTAAGGATGGATAATAAATGCTGGCCTTGTCCAGGCTTACTTACCTTTCTGACCTTGCCGGTGGAGGGCCTCACTGGCATGGATCACAGATAGTCCCCAGCAACGGAACCAGATGAGGTGGCCTCACCAGTGGGATTGGAGACCTTTAAACCCCCCACGTGTGGCCAGGGCAGGGCCTGATGGGAGCAGGGTCTGATGGAACGGAGCCAGACAGGGTGAGATGAGGGGTGGCCCATAGGAAGGAAGGGAAGGGGGGATCTCTGCTTGTGGGGGTGGGGGCTGGTCGGTGAGGCCGGCGATCTAGGGTTGGGGATTGTGGAGCTGACATTCGGGGGGCAGCAATCAGGAGGGATCTATGGGGGGGTGGCAATCAGGGGGGTTGCGATCTGAGGGTTGGGGGGGGTGATGTCTGTGGGGGGGGATTGACAAATTTTCCAGTATTGCACATGGGCAATAGCGTCCGACCAGCCTGCAACCGGCTTTCTGGCATATGCTCCATTGCCCCTACTGGCGGGAATCAGATTTCGGCATCTGTATTGCACAGAGTGCTGTAAATTCACGCACCTTACCTCACTGGGGAAATGGGTGAGAAAATATTTTTTCGCCCATTCCACACTTAGAATTTTTCTGAGAAAATTCTGCCCATCATTTTTGTCTCACCCATGGAACTTGTCGTTGAAAGCCGCCAACTAGGCTCCCAGAGATATCGGATGATTGAGTCAAATGAAACAAGGGACAAAATTCTGGGAAAAATATTCACCTGGTCCCCACGCCCACCAACCATTTACTTCCAATATTGTGCAAAGTGGAACTATTTAGCGTTATAATCATTTGACGAGCAACCTATCACTGCCAAAGCAAACGTCAAACTTCCAGCCCTGATTGTCTGTCCTGTCTCTCTCCCATCAGCTCCCCTCCCTCCCCTCCGCCCCGTACTCCTGGTTTAATTTCACACCCGGCAGAGGGTGATAAACCTCACCACCCACAGCAAAGCCGCAAGTGCTGTTGCTGCCAGCGCTGTAGTATTATTTTACATGGGCTCCAGAACACACAGTTTTGACCACAGCCAAGTGCCAGCCTAATCAATACAAGCATTTCACTTTGCATTACTCAGGCTGGGCTAAATTTTCAAGCCCAATTCATTATTAAATACACACGTTATTTGAAGCTATTACAGGATGGATAGATAGATGGACAGGAGCCACTTAGTATTAAGTCCTTTTAGGCCTCATTTGTGAAGATAGCTTGCTGACCCCTGTGGTACGAGGAAGCAGCCAGCTGGGTTTAAGTTGCTGGTTGCACTGCTGAGCGCACCAGTTTCTAAATGAAAATATCGGGCTGCACTTACAGAGATTGCTCTTATAATCATTTTATCCAGCCTTTTCTCAAGTGTTGGTGTGACATGCCTTCAAAGACCCCTTCCCTTTGAAAACTGTTAAAAAGATAAGCAATATTGATGTGCCTGTATAATGCTTTCCTTTCTCCTCTGCTCTGTAATTCCGTGAGTTGATGGTTTGCACGTTGCCAATCCAGTTGGAAGCTATACCTGTAGGTTTCGTCACTTGACTCGCCACCTCCAACTGCCCTGCCCACCCACAATCCAGTGATGCAGCCCATTCTCTGCACCACCACATTTTTATAACTTGTAAATGATGTTAAAAAAATGCATTCTTTAAAAATTCTATTAAGACTTAGAGAAGGTGATGGCCTAGTGGTATTATCACTGAATTATTAATCCAGATGCTCTGTTAATGTTCTGGGGACCCGAGTTTGAATCCCGCCACAGCAGGTAGTGGAATTTGAATTCAATTTTTAAAAATCTGAAATTAGGAATCTGCTGATGACCATGAAACCATTGTCATAAAAACACATCTGGTTCTGCTCTGACGAAGGGTCATCTAGACTTGAAACATTGGCTCTATTCTCTCTCCACAGATGCTTTCAGACCTGCTGAGATTTTCCAGCATTTATCTGTTCTTGTTTCTGGTTCACTAATGTCCTTTAGGGAAGGAAATCTGCCATCCTTACCTGGTCTGACTCCAGACCCACAGTCATGTGGTTGACTCTCAACTGCCCTGTGAACAAGGCCAACTGGGGATGGGTAATAAATGCTGGCCAGCCAGCAACGCCCAAGTCCCACAAATGAATAAAAATAAAAAATTCTCACGACTGAGAGATTTGCCTTCCATTGGAGACTCCAGGGAAGCCCTGGAGGGTTGGCAACACGAGGAACTGCCATTGGAGGGAAGCCTGCTGCAGTTTTCCCTCTGGAAGTTGGGGTTTGTCTGTGAGCTGTATTTGGAATCAAGGACGGACGCCCATCTACCATCCTCAACATTGCCATTGGGACCACAACTACTTTGCAACCACATTTGCTGATTTTATGATGAATTGATGCTCCAGTTACATAGTAACAGCAAGCTCCACTTGTAACATAAGAACATAAGAACTAGGAGCAGGAGTAGGCCATCTGGCCCCTCGAGCCTGCTCCGCCATTCAATAAGATCATGGCTGATCTTTTTGTGGACTCAGCTCCACTTACCCGCCCGCTCACCATAACCCTTAATTCCTTTACTGTTTACTGTCTTAAAAAACATTAAATGAGGTAGCCTCAACTGCTTCACTGGGCACAGAATTCCACAGATTCGCAATCCTTTGGGTGAAGAAGTTCCTCCTCGACTCAGTCCTAAATCTGCTCCCCCTTATTTTGAGGCCATGCCCCCTAGTTCTAGTTTACACCTGCCAGTGGAAACAGCCTCCTTGCTTTAGCTTATCTATTCCCAGGGCCTTTAACATAGCAAACAGGGTGGGTGGTAAATGCATCAGGACTCACATTGTGCTCAACCCGAGTAATTGATTTTTCAGTTAAATTAATGGTGAAAGCAGTGGACCATTGCTTATGTTAAAGATAGAGACACATTGCAAGCTGTATCTCAAAAGGAGAGAAACAGACATTGAGAAAGAGTTAGGAGAAGAGTTGAAGAAAATCACTGAAGACATGGTTCTAAGGAGGCTTTTGAAGGCAGAATAGGGATGAAGACATGAAAGTGGAGTTGATGTATCCGCTTGTTGAGTGGAGGAGCAGTTCAAATGTCAGTATGGCCCATTTCTGCTCCTGTTACCGACATTGCAATGTAGTTTGGCAGGAGGAGATCAGAAAGTATACCTGAGAATGCAAGGTCTTGATATGAATGGTGGTGGAGCAGAAAGAGTGGCACAAATGAACAGTAGGCTGCAGTTTGTAAGGTCCATTAGATCAATGACTCGACTTCAAAAGGACTTCATTGACTGGAAAACACTTTGTGAGTCCTGAGGCCATCAAAGGCACTTTATGAATGCAAGTTCCTTCTTCCTAATCTGTCAAGTGCCACAGTGCGTCTTGGCATAGAGTGAATATACACAATTTTCTTATGCCTCTACTTTCTCAGAAGACTAAGGAAATAAGGGGGGAGGAGACGAAACATGAGTGTAAGCTTGCTAGTAATATAAAACAAGATAGGAAGAGTTTTTTTGAATATATAAAAGGTAAGAGAGAGGCAGAAATAGCCATTGGACCACTGGAAAATGAGGCTGGAGAAGTAATAATAGGAAACAAAGAAATGGTAGAGGAACTGAATAGTTACTTTGCATCAGTCTTCACAGACACCAGTGGGATGCCAGAGTTCCAGGAGAATGAGGGGGTACAGGTGAGCCAATACTAAGGAGAAGGTTCTGGGGAAACTGAAAGGTCTGAATGTGGATAATCACCTGGACCGGGTGGACTACACCCCAAGGTTCTAAAAGAGATAGCTGAGGAAATTGTGGAGGCATTGGTGGTGATCTTTCAGGAATCACTGGAGGCAGGGAGGGCCCGAGAGGACTGGAAAGTGGCTAACGTAACACCATTGTCTAAGAAGGGAGGGAGGCAGCAGACGGGAAATTATAGGCCAGTTAGCCTGACTTTGATCATTGGCAAGATTTTAGAGTCCATTATTAAAGATGAGATCATGAAATACTTGGAAGTGCATAATAAAATAGGACTGAGCCAGCATGGCTTCATCAAGGGGAGGTCATGTCTGACAAATCTGTTAGAGTTCTTTGAGGAGGTAACAAGGAAGTTAGATCAAGGAGAACCAGCAGAAGTGATTTATTTAGATTTCCAGAAGGCCTTTGACAAGGTGCCGCATAGGAGACTGTTAAGTAAGTTAAGAGCCCATGGCGTTCAGGGATGGATAGAGGATTGGCTGACTGGCAGAAGGCAGAGAGTGGGGAGAAAGGGGTCTTTTTCAGGATGGCAGCCGGTGACTGGTGGTGTGCCTCAGAGGTCGGTGCTGGGACCACAACTTGTCACAATATACATTAACGATTTGGAAGAAGGAACTGAAGGCACTGTTGCTAAGTTTGCAGATGATACAGAGATGTGTAGAGGGACAGATAGAATTGAGGAAGCAGGGGGGCTGCAGAGGGACTTGGACAGGTTAGGAGAGTGGGCAAAGTGGCAGATGGAATACAATGTGGAAAAGTGTGAGGTTATGCACTTTGGAAGGATGAATGGAGGCATATACTATTTCCTAAATGGGGAACTGCTTAGGAAATCAGAAACACAAAGGTACTTGGGAGTCCTTGTTCAGATTCTCTTAAGGTTAACGTGCAGGTTCAGTCGGCAGTTAGGAAGGCAAATGCAATGTTAGCATTCATGTTGAGAGGGCGAGAATACAAGAGCAGGAATGTACTTCTGAGGCTGCATAAGTCTCTGGTCAGACCCCATTTGGAGTATTGTGAGCATTTTTGGGCGCCATATCTAAGGAAGGATGTGCTGGCCTTGGAAAGGGTCCAGAGGAGGTTCACAAGAATGATCCCTGGAATGAAGAGCTTGTCATATGAGGAACGGTTGAAGACACTGGGTCGGTACTCATTGGAATTTAGAAGGATATGGGGGGATCTTACTGAAACTTACAGGATACTGTGAGGCCTGAATAGAGTGGATGTGAAGAGGATGTTTCCACTAGTAGGAAAAACTAGAACCAGAGGGTACATCCTCAGGCTAAAGGGATGATCCTTTAAAACAGAGATGAAGAGGAATCTCTTCAGCTGGAGAGTGTTGAATCTGTGGAACTCATTGCCGCAGAAGGCTGTGGAAGCCGGGTCATTGAATGTATTTAAGACAGAGATAGATATGTTCTTGATGAATAAGGGGTTCAGGGATGATGGGGAAAAGGCAGGAAAATGAGGATGAGAAAAATATCAGCCATGATTGAATGGCGGAGCAGACTCGATGGGCCGTGTGGCCTAATTCTGCTCCGATATCTTGTGGTCCTGTAGTCTTATTTGACATGTCAGCTACGACTCTCACCAACTTTTACAGATGCACCATAGAAAGCATTCTTTCCGGTTGTTTCACAGCTTGGTATGGCTCCTGCTCTGACCAAGACTGTAAGAAACTACAAAGGGTCTTGAATGTAGCCCAGTCCATCATGCAAACCAGCCTCCCATGCATTGACTCTGTCTACACTTCCTGCTGCCTCGGAAAAGCAGCCAGCATAATCAAGGACCCCACGCACTCCGGACATTCTCTCTTCCACCTTCTTCTGTCGGGAAAAAGATACAAAAGTCTGAGGTCATGTACCAACTGACTCAAGAACAGCTTCTTTCTTGCTGCCATCAGGCTTTTGAATGGATCTTGATCTTTCTCTACACCCTAGCTATGACTCTAACACTACATTCTGCACTCTCTCATTTCCTTCTCTATGAACGGTATGCTTTGTTTGTATAGCGTGCAAGAAACAATACTTTTCACTGTACACTAATACATGTGACAATATTAAATGTCTTCCAGACCAAATTGCAAACTCTGGTCTGGAAGACATTTTAAGCTGCATGTTACCACGAATTCACTGGGCTACAGTTGTAGCGTACAGGCTACCCAACGTGCTAAATGTTGTTCCTCATGATATTTTATCTTTCTATCTTTGCACTACTCTTGGATCTTACTACATACAAACATATTCAATTAACGGGTAACCAAGCGTATAAAGTTCAACACTGAGGATCTACTTTGATGGCCCATATAGAGATTTTATTTCAATAATATATTTGTTCATGATATGGAGACATCACTGGAAAGACCAGCATATGTTGCCTATTCCAAAATGTCCTTTCTTTCCAAAGTCTTTGAATATTCAAAGCTTTCTGAAAGATGGGTTTAATGCATAGGGATCAATGAAGGCATTTTATTATTCTTGATGAGAAGACGTCTGTAGAGCTATTGGTGATGGCCGAGTAGTGTTATCACCAAACTATTAATCGAGAAACTCTGCTAATGTTCTGGGGACATGGGTTCGAATCCCGCCACGGCAGATGATGGAATGTGAATCCAATAAAAAATATCTGGAATTAAGAATCTTCTGATGACCATGAAACCATTGTCGATTGTTGGAAAAGCCCATCTGGTTCAGTAATGTCCTTTACGGTAGGAAATCCGCCTTCTGGCCTACACGTGACTCCAGAGCCACAGCAATGCGGTTGACTCTCAACAGCCCTCCTAAAGGTGGACAATAAATGCTGACCAGCCAGCGACGCCAATGACCCACAAATGAATAAGAAAAATAGAATTGCCTTCAGAAGAACTGAAAACTTGTCGAGGAATTTGAACCTGCTCTGGCTTTCTGTCCAAACCCTCAGTGGTTTGCTGTTTGGATCTAGCTGTTTGGCCACGGCTCACTGTAACCTGGTGCAGCTCAGTAGTATAGTCGTATCGGATTCAAATTACCTGTTTAATTGTGTGCAGAGTAGGGGACTGCTGAAATGGGCCTGATTTATGTCTCCAATTGAATGCAGTGCATCAAGCTGATCTGCAGGATGGCATGTGCTTCTGGCTGCAGTGAACGATGGACTTTTTTGTGTGTCTAATTAAGCCGTTGTATTTTGCTCGACCGAATCTGGTTACATAAATTAAGGTTGCAGGTTGACATTTAGCGGGTTGAACTCAAGGCTAAGAGGTTACTTGAGCTTTAAGATTATTTGCTCGGCAAGTGAAAGTTAAATGCCTCTTTGAAGTTCCTTGTATGCTTATGAAACTGCACAGTCTTTATGAAGCTTCTCAGATGGGATGGCATGGTGGCACAGTGATTAGCAGTGCTATCTCACAGTGCCAGGGACCCGGGTTCGATTCCCGGCTTGGGTCACTGTCTGTGTGGAGTTTGCACGTTCTCTCTGTGTCTGTGTGGGTTTCCTCCGGGTGCTCCGGTTTCCTCCCACAGTCCAAAGATGTGCAGGTTAGGTGGATTGGCCATGCTCAATTGCCCCTAAATTGAACCCGGCTTCCTGGACCTGTGAGGCAACAGTGCTAACCACTGTTCCACCATACGGCCCGAACATCCTCCGGTCCCAATGACGGTGACCATCCCCCCTTCAACCCCCTCATCAAAGTTCCCCGTTGGGAAATCCAATTGTCAGTGGCAGGACTGGAAGATCCTGCAGCTGGGCAATGATAGGCCACATTTGCTACCGCAAAACATGCCATGGGTTTGGGGAGGGCGGGGGGGGAGGGGGTGGGATGGGGGGATGGGGGGAGGGGGGAGGGGGGAGGGGGGAGGGGGGAGGGGGGGGGACAGCAGGGGGTATATAAAAACTTTCCTATAGTGCCTTGCATGCCCCTTAAGCAATTTATGACCAACAATGTAATTCTTTGAAGTGGTTACTGTTGTAATGGAGGACATGCAGCCGTCAATTTGCATACAGGAAGCTTTCACAGGCAGCCATGAAATACTGACCAGTTGATAATGATGCTGGTTGAGAGGTAAGTGTTAGATCGGAGGGCAGTGGTGAACTTTAAGACAAAAGTGAATTACTGCATCTGATGCAAATTCCAAATGAAAATCTAAAAGTTTGAAATATTCAGCAGGTCTGGCAGCTATGGAGAGAGATTCGAAGGAAGAATGCCTTTCTTCTCTTCAAATTAGCCCATGGAATCTTTTACATCCATCTGCGAGGGCAGATGGGCTTCATTTTAACATCCCATCTGGGAGACGGCACCTCCAACAATCCGGCATCCTTCCACTGGTGCACTGGATTTCTTTTATTCATTTGTGGGCCATGGGTGTCGCTGGCTGGCCAGCATTAATTGCCCATCCCTAGTTGCCCGAGAGCAGTTGAGAGTCAACCACATTGCTGCGGCTCTGGAGTCACATGTAGGCCAGCCCAGGTAAGGACGCAGATTTCCTTCCCGAAAGGATATTAGTGAACCAGATGAGTTTTTTCCGACAGTCGACCATGGTTTCAAGTCATCAGTAGATTCTTAATTCCAGAGATTTTTTATTGAATTCAAATTCCACCATCTGCCGTGGTGGGATTTGAACCCGGGTCCCCAGAACATTAGCTGAGTTTTTGGATTAATAGTTTAGTGATAATGCCACTAGGCCATCACCTTCCACGCTATCTGGATGGCCAGATTACATTATGTCTTTAGGGCTCGAGTGGGGCTCGAACCTATGACCCTCTGCCTCAGAAACGAGGACTCTGTCATTTGAGTTGCAGAATCAGCACATCTGGACATCTCAGAACAAAAACTAAAATGGCATTTCTGTGTTAAAAATAAGACCAGCTTTCAGTGTATCAATCAACAGGCTGAACATTAGACTGACTGGGTGGGGACCTTAATGGACTAACAGAGTGATGCTAGCTTCCCAAGTAGCTGAACTCTTGCTCTGGGTCAAGTAGGGTTGCCAACAATCCAACCCTGTTATCAAGTTTAGTTGTTCAATATGCATCGTTCGGGTTCTGCTATGAGCAACTCTGGGGGAAAATCATCAACATCATTCAGAAACTTGTCTTCGTTTTGTTTTGTCTTTGGGCACTTTTGCTTATGTGTCTAAAAATAATAGTTTGCCGATGAGGGGGGAGGAAGATAATTGTTGACACATCCCGTCAGGTCATGAAGAGTCTGTATGCTTCTCAATTGATCAGGGGTAGACTAGGAGTAGTGATGGGGCAATGAAAAGCAGAATGTTTTGTGATGAGACTTCCAGGAATGCGCCCGACCAGAGATGGCAATGGTGGGCCACTTCTGCTGCCGCAAAACACGCTGTGGGTATTATTCATTCGTGGGACATGGGCATCGCTGGCTGGCCAGTATTTGTTACCCATCCCTAGTTGCCCGATGGCAGTTGAGAGTCAACTACATTGCTGTGGCTCTGGAGCCACATGTAGGCCAGACCAGGTAGGGATAGCAGATTTCCTTCCCTAAAAGATGTTAGTAAACCGGATGGGTTTTTCCGACAATCGACAATGGTTTCATGGTCATCAGCAGATTCTTAATTCCAGATTTGTTTTATGAATTCAAAGTTCACCATCTGCCATGGCGGGATTCAAACCTGAATCCCCAGAACTTTAGCTGAGTTTCTGGGTTAATAGTCAAGCGATAATACCACTGGGCCATCGCCTCCCTGTGAAAAATGATAATGGTTGCCTACCAGGGTCCCGAACTACCAGGTTTACAATCGCTCCCCTCCACCCGCTGCGAGCGACTTGCTTACTGAAGGTACACTCCCAGTGCTGTTACTGCTCCATCCAAGATGCCTCTGTACTACCTGCTCACAAAGTAAAGTGAAGCAGACACACTTTAAGATCTAAAAAGCACCATAACTCACTACCAGCTTGAAGCAGAATATCATAGAAGAGATAAGGGTAACAATGACTTTCTGTTCAATGATAAATGACTCATAGCTGCATTACTTCTACTCCCTTATATGTTGTCCTCTTTATTGAATTTTGCCCGTGTTAAATAAATGATCTGCCAGACAATCACTTACTTTCCATTCAACTACGCTTGTTTTAAGCCTCAACAGACAAAGTATTTAGAGCTTTCAGCAGGGACGAGTGTGGCATTTGTTTCTGACAAGGACCCGTGGTGCTTTATCCATTTCATTTTAAAGATTAGTGACCCCGGGGTGCTTCAGTTTGAAAGACTGCCGTGTGGGGACGACGAGGGCCTCCTTGAACTCCAATCCATTTTTCTGATGAAATGGTACGTTCCAACTGTGGCACCGAGGCGCTGCAAGATGTACAGTTACTTTTAGCGTTCTGTATCGATCAGCAGGCCGTATTGATTGTCCTGCTTTCCTCAAACAACTCCCCGTGCCTGTGCACAGACGCCTCCTCAGCACTGAGCTTACAAAGAGGGGACCGCTCATCCGACAGGCGACGCTTTTGTCTGTCACGTCCACTGAGGAAAGGGTGAAGATGAGCTTAATGATGAATGACACTTAGTTTGATGTAACCATATCCCCAAGTTCCATCCTATTTAGCACCTGCGTTGCTGAGATGAAGAATTCCGTCTGAAGCGAGTTACTTTTAGTTGCAAACTCCGTTACAGATAACACGAGAAAGAATCACGGGCGATATTACAATTTTGTGTGTTTCGAATAGCATCTCCTTTTGTCTGTTATTTTGATTCAAATGTTACTTCATTTAAAGTAAGCAGGTTTGAGCCCCTGTTAAGCGTTACAAGAACATTCCTCATGTTCCTCATGGGGCGGCACGGTAGCACAGGGGGCGGCACGGTAGCACAGGGGGCGGCACGGTAGCACAGTGGTTAGCACTGCTGCTTCACAGCTCCAGGGTCCCGAGTTCGATTCCCGGCTTGGGTCACTGTCTGTGTGGAGTTTGCACATTCTCCTCGTGTTTGCGTGGGTTTCCTCCGGGTGCTCCGGTTTCCTCCCACAGTCCAAAGATGTGCGGGTTAGGTTGATTGGCCAGGTTAAAATTGCCCCTGAGATGCGTAGGTTAGAGGGATTAGCGGGTAAATATGTGGGGGTAGGGCCTGGGTGGGATTGCGGTCGGTGCAGACTCGATGGGCCGAATGGCCTCCTTCTGCATTGTAGGGTTTCTATGATTCTATGTTATTCGACGTAATTCCTGCCTATATTCATGCAGATAGGGATTCTGTCAAGGAAGCTCTGCAACTCCAACATGATACATGCTACAATTAACACCTTTAAATCCTTTTCATTTGTCACAACAGTTAGAACATAAATTAGCGGTATGCACTTCCAGAGGGGACCTCAGCTCCCGGGCACAGCGATTCAGAAATCGTGAATTCATAGGAACAAGTAACCCTAACAAATTTTCATATAAATCAAAGTTTTAATTTGATTATGATCACCTGATAACACATATTGGTGCATTATTTCAAATCATCCCCGATATTTAGTTGGTACTTTGCGATTACCATAGGTGCCTCATCCACTTAATGCTGGATTCATAGAATCCTACAAGAGTAGAATCATAGAAACCCCACAGTGCAGGCGGCCATTCAACCTATTGAGTCTGCACTAACTCTCCAACAGAGCATCCGAGCCCACTCGCTCCCCTCCCCCCTAAGTCCTATCCCTGCAACCCCACGCATTTACCCCACTAATCACAGTAACCTATGCATGTTTGGCCAGTGAAGGCAATTTAGCACGGCCAATCAACCTAGCCTGCATATCTTTGGAGTGGGAGGAAACTGGAGCACCCGGAGGAAACCCACGCAGACACGGGGAGAATGTGCAAACTCCACACAGACAATGACCCAAGGCCAGAATTGAACCCGGGTTGCTGGCACTGTGAGGTAGCAGTGCTAACCATTGTGCCACCGTGCCACCCAATTTGAAATAATTTCTAAATGTTCCTTTTAGCTAATTTTCATTTGTTAACTAGTCCATTCCCTTGAATTTTGAGCATCTATCTGAACTGTGGTAAACCTGAAAAAAAAACAGGTTAATTCTCAGTCTGTCATCTTTGTTCTTTCATTCTCAGAATAAGGGCATCACTGGCAGGGTCAGAAATGATTGCCCTTTCCCGACGGCCCCGAGATAGTGATGGTGAGAGCCTTCAGGAACTGCTGAGGTCTATACAGTGAAGGCACTCCAACCGTGCAGTAAGGGAGGGAATTTCCAGCATTTCAACTCAGCGTTGAGTTAATTTGCCTCAGCTTTGTGACTTCAATTGGCCTCAGTGCCAGTAGAGGGAGCAAAGTTCATCAAGGTTACTATTCCCGCTTGCTATACAGCTGTCCCAAACCAATAGGAAATGTTCATAAATGGACCACAAATGAAGACAAAAACTAGGTGCAGACATTCTCCCCGTGTCTGCGTGTGTTTCCTCTGGGTGCTCCAGTTTCCTCCCACAATCCAAAGATGTGTAAGTTAGTGGATTGGTCAAGCTAAATTGTCCCTTAGTGTCCCAAGATGTATAGAATCATAGGATCATAGAATCCTACAGTGCAGAAGGAGGCCATGCGCCCATCAAGTCTGCATCGACCACAATCCCACCCTATCTCCATGCATTTACCCTATCTAGTCTCCCTGACACTAAGGAGCAATTTACCATGGCCAATCCACCTAACCCGCACATCTTTGGACTGTGGGAGGAAACCGGAGCACCTGGAGGAAATCCACACAGACAAGGGGAGGACGTGCACACTCCACACAGACAGTGACCCAAGCCGGGAAGCAAACCCGGATCCCTGGCGCTGTGAGGCAGCAGTGCTAACCACTGTACAACCGTGTCACCGTAGGTTAGGGAGGTTAGTGGGGTAAATGCATGGGGCTCTGGGGATAGGGCCTGGGTGGGATGCTCTGTTGGAGAGTCGGTGCAGTCTCAATGGGCCGAATTGTAGGGATTCTATGATACAGCCTCCTGCTAATTCAGAGACCAATGCACTCCAAATTGAGGCTCACATGTGAGTTCGGATGCTTACAGACAGGTACTGGAGTGTGAATGGCGCCCATTCAACTGTACCCCAGCGAGAAGTCACTGAATTCAGAAGAGGAGGGGAAAACAGAGGAACAGAGATCGGCCACCCAACTTGTTCTGCCATTATTTGTGCACAACTCAATTTGCCCTACTTTGAGTGGTATCTCTTTCTCCCCTAAAAGAAAGTCTGCCAATCTCAGCCTTGAAGGCCCAGCAACAGCTGACATTTTTGGGACGGAAGCTCCACCTCCACACAGTTTTCTGAGGGAAAATCGGTGAGGGAGAAAGTGCTGCCATGTCGGAAAGAGAAAAACTAGTTTAGTTAGTCTTGGCATCCTGCTTCTTTTCCAGATCCGGAGTTTCTATTTATTTCTCCATCCTCTTTTTCCAATGAACTCGAATGCAATACTGAGGGAGTGCCGGGCAGTTGGAGGTGTCATCTAAAATAAAGTTTATTTATGAGTCATTAGTAGGCTTACATTCACACTGCAACGAAGTTACTGTGAAAATCCCCTAGTCGCCACACTCCGGCGCCTGTTTGGGTACACTGAGGGGGAATTTAGCACGACCAATTCACCTAACCAGCACATGGGAGGCACGGTGGCAGGGGGGAAACCGGAGTATCCGGAGGAAACCCATGCAGACATGGGGAGAACGTGCAAACTCCATACAGACAGTCACCCAAGCTGGGAATCGAACCTGGTCCCCGGTGCTGTGAGGCAGCAGTGCTAACCACAGTGCCATCATGCCGCCCCATCTTTCGGATGAGACATAAAAAGGAGGCCTCACCGGCCAAATGGAGACGGGAAGTCTGGTTTTTAAAAACAGCAGTGGAGATCTTCCCCTCCAATATTTATCCCTCAACTAACTCCATCAAAATACAGCTTATGTGAACACGACATGGGGAAGGCGATGGGCTAGTGGTATTTTCCCGAGGCTATTAATCCAGAAATCCAGCTCATGTTCTGGGGACCTGGGTTCAAATCACACCACGGTAGGTGGTGAATTTAAATTTAATAAAAAATATCTGGAATTAAGAATCTACTGATGACCATGAAACCATTGACAGAAAAATCCATCTGGTTCACTAATGGTGGCACAGTGATTAGCACTGCTGCCTCACAGTATCAAGGACCCGGGTTCAATTCCCGGCTTGGGTCACTGCCTGTGCGGTGTTGCACATTCTCCCTGTGTCTGTGGGGGTTTCCTCCGGGTGCTCCGGTTTTGTCCCACAGTCCAAAGGCGTGCTGGTTAGGTGCATTGGCCATGCTAAATTCCCCTCAGTGTACCCGAACAGGCACCGGAGTGTGGCAACTAAGGGATTTTCACAGTAACTTCATTGCAATGTAAGCCTACTGGTGACTAATAAATAAACTTTACTTTACTTCATAATGTCCTTTAGGGAAGAAAATCTGCCGTCCTTATCTGGTTTAGCCAAATGTGACTCCAGAGCCACAGCAATGTGACTCTCAACTGCCCTCGGGCAATTAGGGATGGGCAATGTTGGCCAGCCAGCGACGCCCATGTCCCACAAATGGATAAAAAAAAGTATTCGCGATCCTGTTTTGTGAGAGCTTGCTGTACATAAATTGGCTGCCTCGTTTCCTACATGAAAACTACTACATAGACTGTTTTGGGATATCCTGATGTTATGAAAGGCGCTATATAAATGCAAGTTATTTATTTTCAACCAATGTAATCTGGTTCACTGTTGAATACTTTATCTGAGTCAGTATGACACGACACTGCCCCATAAGGAAATGACACACAGGATGAAATAGTTATTTGTTCACACTAGTTTGTGGTTTTCGTCATTTTCTAATCATGTATTTTTGATCACTTATCCCGGCCTTATTTTCTCCCTGCACCCACTTCATCAATTATCTCCACTCAGTTTAAAAGCTTGGATCATGTCTCCCCCTTTAATCTGAATCCTTTCCACTGCCTCGACTTCTTTTCACAAGTACAGAGACCACAAGTGGACACAATACTCCTTGTGTGGTTTCTGCAGTGCTTAACAGAGTGTCAGTATCACTGCCTCGGAATCTCTATGGATCTGCTTGTACTTCACATCATTTACAACTGCTACCACAAGGAGTATTGGCAACTTCAGTGTCTGTTCATGTCTTGTACCCAGATGCCTTTCGGCACTTGCCTTATTTAACAGTACTCTTCGACAATTGTTATTGCCTTTTGTTTTTTTGGAATCGATATATGTGTTGCTCTTTTTCTTTCAATTTCATGAGCAAATTACTGATTTATCTGGTACCCAATCATATTTCGAAATACAGTAAATTATGTTATTTTTCAAGGTTAACTGTGACAGCTATTCTGCTCCAGTTACACCCAGTGAGGGCAAGGAGCAGTTAAATCACCCTGTTCCTCTTTCAACAGTGGCCAGAGATCTTGACCATCCACTGGAACAGGCAGACTGGACCTTGGGCTCACGTTGTTATGAGAAGAACGGCCCATCTCGACAATGCAGCACCCGTACAGTACTGCACTTGAATATCAGCTTGGGTTTTAGTTTCAAACAATGCTGCATTCAAACAATGAAGCACTGCTGCCTCACAGCGCCAGGGACCTGGGTTCGATTCCTGCGTTGGGTCACTGTCTGTGTGGAGTTTGCAAATTCTCCCCGTGTCTGCGTGGGTTTCCTCCGGGTGCTCCGGTTTCTTCCCACAGCCCAAAGATGTGCAGGTTAGGTTGATTGGCCATGTTAAGTTGACCCTTAGTGTCAGGGGGGACTAGCAGGGTAAATATGTGGGTTCAGAGGAATAGGGCCTGGGTGGGATTGTGATCTGTGCAGACTCGATGGGCTGAATGGCCTCCTTCTGCACTGTAGGGACTCTATGATAACTCGAGGCAGGTATAAAACAAGAAGATTTATACATCGAGAAGAAACTATTTACAACTATTTACAACGAAAGGATTTCCAATACAACATGGGTCTGCTCCTAACAACTCCCCAACTCACTCTGCCCACTTCCAGCCCTGGGGACGCAAGCCTTCTCTCCCGATTGCCAAGGTTCACATGCTCGTGCTTCATTGATTCTGGCCCGATCACATGGTGACATGGCCGGCGAAGGATCACCTCTTAAAGGGGCCATGCTATCACACAAAACCCAAAACACCATTGTATACAATTTTATTCAGAATAGTTAGGGACTTTGGAAATTTCAGCTTCCCTTATAGTGTTACAAAGTTTAAAGAAACACTTTTCATGGAAACAAGAGTTTAAAGTTTCAGCTAATTTTCCACCCATCGCTTCCCCTATCACTCCTCTGTACATGGGCCCTTCTTCCAAAACTCAGTCAACTAGATTCTGAGATATTCTACTTTTGAAATCCCGATCAAGATCATGGACAAATATTGTTAAAATCAGAGGTCCTGGATTGGTCCCTGGACACTCCCTAGATGTGGAGATGCCGGCGTTGGACTGGGGTAAACACAGTAAGAAGTTTAACAACACCAGGTTAAAGTCCAAATAAACCTGTTGGACTTTAACCTGGTGTTGTTAAACTTCTTACTGTGCACTCCCTAGATCACAGCTCTATAATTTGGGCAGCACGGGGTGGCACAGTGGTTAGCACTGCTGCCTCACAGCTCCAAGAACCCGGGTTCGATTCCCGGCTTGGATCACTGTCTGTGTTGCGTTTGCACACACTCCCCGTGCCTGCGTGGGTTTCCTCCAGGTGCTCTGGTTTCCTCCCACAGTCCAAAGATGTGCAGGTTAGGTGGATTGGCCATGCTAAATTGCCCCTTAGTGTCAGGGGGGCTAGCTAGGGTAAATGCATAGGGCTATGGAGATTTTGGTTGGTGCAGCCTCGATGGGCCGAATGGCCTCCTTCTGCACTGTAAGATTCTATGAATTTAAATGATGTTTTTGATGAATACTTTATTTCATACTATTCAACCAATTTTTTTCTGATTTCCACAATATCAACTGAACTGTCAATGGATTAACAGCTCTGATTGGCATTAATTCCATACAGTACTATATGTCGGAGTGGCGCAGTGGTAGTGTCCCTACCACTGGACCAGAAGCTCTGGGTTTGAGTCCAATGCTGGGACTTCATAGAAATCATAGAAACCCTACAGTGCAGAAGGAGGCCATTCGGCCCATCGAGTCTGCACCGACCACAATCCCACCCAGGCCCTACCCCCACATATTTTACCCGCTAATTCCTCTAACCTACACATCCCAGGACTCTAAGGGGCAATTTTTTAACCTGGCCAATCAACCTAACCCGCACATCTTTGGACTGCTTGGCCGAAGAAGGAGCGTTCAGTGTTGCTCAATGAGCTGCTAATTAGCTCAGGAATCCTTCAACTCACTTCCCCAAAAGGTACAAAAAATGCAATAGATGGGTGTGAAGATACACAAGAGAGAGAGAGAGAGCATAATATATAACATTATCCCCTCACGGCAACACTCAGAAACAGATTTCAAAATGGATACACTGGGTGGGATTTTCTGGCCGCGCTCACCCCAAAACTGGACAATCCCGCCTGAGGTCAACGGACCTTTACATGGTCTGTGTCCCACCCGCTACGATTCCCACGGCGGGCGGGACTGGAAGATTCCACACACTGGCTAGTAAACTGCACAATCAGTTACTCCAGATTCAGTCTTATGCAATCCTTCTATGATAACGTGTGCGGCACCATTCAGTTCAACAGCTCCATGTCTGACAGTTTTGAAATCAACAATTGGGGGACACAGGACTGTTTCTTAGTTAGCCCCGACTCTATTTGGTATCAGTATCTCTGTCCTCCTCACCTAAGCTTTCCCTAGCAATATGAAATGACTCTATCTCTACATATGATCAGATGGGAAACTCCTCTTAGGATCTTCTAACCAGTGCAGAAGGAGGCCATTCAGCCCATCAAGTCTGCACCAACCACAATCCCACCCAGGCCCTAACCCCATAACCCCATGTATTTACCCGCGCTAGTCCCCCTGACACTAAGAGACAATTTAGCATGGCCAATGCGCACAGGTTTGAAGGTGGTTACAGCCTGTGGGTCAACTATACAGGGAGACAGCTCATGCCAAGAACACCCAAAGTTCTGAGTCAAGAATGCTGTCAAAAAAGATATGAATGCCTTGGGGAGAGGCAATGGCCTAGTGGTATGATTGCTAGACTTTTAATCCAGAAATTCAGCTAATGTTCTGGGGACCAGGGTCGAATCCCACCACGGCAGATGGTGGAATTTGAATTCAATTTTTAAAATCTGGAATTAAGAATCTACTGATGACCATGAAACCATTGTCGGAAAAATGCATTTGTTGACTAATGTCCTTTAGGGAAGCAAATCTGGTCTGACTGCAGAGCCACAGCAATGTGGTTGACTCTTAACTCCCCTCGGGCAGCTAGGGATGGGCAATAAATACCCAGCCAGCCAGCGACACCCATGTACCATGAATGAATAATATAAACCATCAATTATGGCAACTGGAAAACTCCATCGACGTAAATGGCCACACCAGCTGTGGCCGGGAATCCTCCACCACAAGAACATAAAAGAGACACCAGCCTTGCAAACAGGACGTCCGCAGAGATCACTCTGGCTGGGACAGAGATAGTATCAAATTGAAGTTAAGTGTTTTTATGGATAACTCTTGATCCATGTGATCTCCTGGGCTACTTTTGATCACCTGGGAGGGATGGGAGCGGGGAGTCAGAGAAGAAGGTTTCATTTATCAACCATGGATTTTTTGCATCTCCCAGGTGGTGGAATGGTTGTGAGGGGAGAGGTACATGATGGCATGGTGTGGCGTTGGATTGATAGACTTGCTATTTGTCAATTTTGAACATTTTTTGTATAGATTTTTTAAACGTCTTTCCTTTTGCAATGGATGATGGAAATGCAGACTCAGAATTCTGGGGAGGTCAGATGTGATCATCTACTGAATTTATTTTTTGAGTAAGCCAATTCTGGAAAGGCACAGTCTGCCAGAAGTGCCTCCCATGAAGTAGCCCCTTGCCAGTGGAGTCTGCATTTTCATCATCCATCGCAAAGCCAAGTCAAGCTTTGTATCCAAGATTACCCTGGGTTTGAGCCAACCCAATGCCAATATATTCAATGTTATATATTCCTCCAGAATAGATGATTGTACCAGGGTGCACTTACAACGAAAGCAAAGGGAGGGATCTAATAAAATGGAAGGAATTGGACTGATTGAAAATACAGAAGAAGATCAGTGGGAATACAGTGCGAGCAAGACTGAAAGGAAAAAAAACTGTCAAGTGTTTTCAATTTATTTTTATTGCCTTGTAAATGTTTTCTTTTGTAGAGCGAAATTAATATTGAGGTAATAAAGCTCCTCCTGCTGTTGGACCATTTTTATTGCTTCAATATTAGTGTTGTTTCTGATTGAACTGAAAACATGAAAAAGTGATCATCCCCGGGCAATTGGAATTTAGACCCATAACAATCTGGATTCAAAATCTTATCTGTGTGTTCTTTAAATCTTGAATACCAACATTGATAAAGCCTTACTTGAAACGCCAAAACAAGGTTACCTTTAATGAATATCCCCGAGGCTGTCAGCAAAACAGGCCACTAATGAAACGGATTTCAAAACTCTTGTTATAATAATTGAAACAATTAAATTGATTTTAATTTTGCAAATACGTCAGTGTGCTACTTATTTTGACTATAAGCCATAACCGTAACTCTCTAAAACCTATTCAAGGTGCCAGACTCCAGGGTTTCTGGTTCTTGCATGTTGTATTTGGAGTAATAGATACCGCAGGGAGTGTAATTTGCTTTTCAAAGTGCTCCAAAACTAAACCTGCTGCTTCATGTATGCCTTTGGTATCTGAGAGGAGAAAGCAGAACCTTGGCTGGTGCCCAAAATAATTTTCTCCTCTCCCTTTGAGCTGATGGCGTAAAGATAAAAATCTTTTATCACCTTTTATTTATGCTAAGCATTCGTTTTAATTGATTTTGGCTGAGACAGAGATAGTATCAAATAGAAGTTAAGTGTTTTTATGGATAACTCTTGATCCATGTGATCTCCTGGGCTACTCTTGATCACCTTGGGAGGGGCGGGGGCGGGGAGTCGGAGAAGAAATCTTCAGAGTAAGTTTCGATTATTAGCCCTGGATTTCTTGCATCTCCCAGGAGACGAAATGGTTGTGAGAGGAGATGTAAAAAGAGGATTGAAGTTCACTCACGGTGGCGTTGGATTGACAGACTCGTTTGGTCTTCCTATTAATCAATTTTGAACATTTTTTGTGATAGTTTTTGCAAGAATTAAGAATGCAATTTATATTAAATATCCCAAAGGCAGCGATGGAAAGAAAATAGGGCTTCACTGCGAGGAATCAAAGATAAATGCTATTAGATGGGATTAGGTGGGAGTTCAGGGGTGGAATTCTCCAGCCGCGCTGGTCTAAAAGCTGAAAATTCCTGCCCGACTGTCAATGGGGTTTTACATTGTCCACAACCCACCCGCTACAATTCCAGTGGCGGGCTGGATGGGAGAATTCCGACCGAGGTGTTTCTCACGTGTCAGTGCAGACTCGATGGGCTGAAGGGCCTCTTCTGCACTGTATGATTCCATGATTCTATGAATTGGAGCTCAGATATCTGCTTCCAAATTGACCATGCCCCAGACACAAGTCACCAGACCTAGTCACGCTTACAAGAAAATGTTTCACAAGATTTGGCGTTGCCATTCAGGCCTCGTGAGGGAGATGGAATTACATTATCCCTTCTAAACTCCAGGCAAAATCTCCTACTGGGACAGTCTTGTCCATGGCAGTGCAGAATTACATCCCGATGTAACTGGCTCTGTCCAAGCCATCACCGGTAACATTTATTCCATCCATCAGCCTCTTGTCAATCAGTGTATAAAACCGATAACAGGAACCAATCTTTAATCACTATGTCCATGGAAAGGAGGCAATAGCAAGAGAGAGTGCAGCAGCTTACCAGGTGGTAGACCTTCCAAACGTCTTGAGCTATCAATGTCCTTAATAACATTCACTTTACATATAGTAGAAAAGACTCTTGGAGCAGGGCTGACAGCACAGAATAATGGAAGTTCATACGTGACAGCTTGGAAACAATGACGGTGCCTCAATGTTCCACCATTATTTGCAGAAGCTGACAAAATGGAAGTCTATCTTCAAGAAAATCAAGGAGACTCACTTCAGCCCTCGATAATGACCCCATTGCAAAGCTCTTGGCTCCACAAGGGGTAGCTGTGATCCCACCTGAGTGAAGTCCCACGCCCATTATTAAGATTCCTGAAGATGCTCTCGCCTCTCCAAACCACAGAATCATAGAAACTCGACGGTGCAGAAGGAAGCCATTCAGCCCAGCAAGCCTGTACTGACAACAATCCTGCCCAGGCCCTATCCCCGAAACCCCACATATTTACCCTGCTAATCCCTCTAACATACACATCCCAGAACACTAAGGGCAAGTTAGCACGGCCAATCAACCTAACCTGCACATCTTTGGACTGTGGGAGGAAACCGGAGCACCTGGAGGAAACCCACGCAGACACAGGGAGAATGCGCAAACTTCACAGACAGTGACCCAAGCCGGGGATCGAGCCCAGGCCCCTGGAGCTGTGAGGCAGCAGTGCTAACCACTATGTCACTGTGCCACCCATAGAAGCTAGATCAGATTGGGCAAACCTTGATTTTGGGTTTCACACACCTAAATGGATTGGATCCAATGTCTCAGTAGGCGCAGTCACGGTTCATGAAAGATGTAAGGTCTTAAGCTTGCTTTCCATCTCTGCACTTGGAGGTTCCCTGCGGACCTACTTGACTCTGTGAGGGCCTGCTGGCTTTCCAGTTTGTTTCACCTTTATAGAACGGATGTCAGTGCAATCCTTCTGCAACACCTCCCAAAAACACACACAGGCACCTCTAAAGATTCTCAGAAGAATTGCATGAAGTACTTGTGCTTCCTCCTAAGTTTCCCTTTAAAAGAAGTCCCTGGATGATAATAATCCTTCTCCACTGAAAGAGCCAGAGTAAATTTTGCATCATCAATCCTTTGATTTGAAGATCTGTGTCAGCTCCCATCCAGTTTCAGTTTGAGTAACGTTTCGGGAATGTAACAGTCTGGCCCTGATGTTGGGATGAATTCATATCTTGCCCGTGTCCACCATCATTGCCACAGCAACAATTTGCCACCTGTCCTCATATTTGAACACTTGACCAGTGATGAATGAATTAAGTTAAATGAGATAAAACAGAATCCCTTTGTCCAATGCTACGTCATAGAATCCTATGGTGAAGAAGGAGGCCATTTGGCCCATTGAGGCTGCACGGACCACATTCCCACCCAGGCCCTATCCTCATAACGCCATGCATTTACCCTAGCTAATCCCCCTGACACTAAGGGGCAATTTAGCATGGCCAATCCACCTAACCCGCACATCTTTGGAGTCCATGTCCTTCCATACCAGGGAGCACCTCCTGTTCAGTGTAATATGTCTCCAAAGTCATGATCCCATTGTAAAGCCAGACACTGATTCCATAGGGTGAATTTATAGCGGAACTGTAAGTGAAGGTTTGCTTTGGATATGTGATCACAGTTAACCTTTGCACTGTTTCTACACTGAGATATTTAACTGTGCATTAGTGCCTATGGTATAATGGAGCTTCACCATCCTCTCCCACCCCATTACTATATTTACTTACCAAATTGGATTACCAGACTATTAAAGTTCTGTATAAAACCTCATTCAATGAGAAAAGCCCAGTTTATTGGCTTTTGTCCCTTTACTGCTCAGTCCTAATTACTATTATTGTATAAATTTGGACTTAAATCTCAGAACCTTCAATTATAACAGGGGATTTCAGACAGACCTAAAGAAATGCTGCAATGTTAACAGTATCACTGATTGTAATGATCTCCAAAAGGTGTCTCTTTTTGTTTCTCTTTTTAATCTAATTATCTCTATAATTAGCTCCCTCGAGACCTGTAAACAGCACTGAAATGGACCAAGTGCACTTGGATGAAATCCTTTGCTATTGGCCTTAGTGCATCCCATCATACAGAGGATTCTCATATTCAGAGCACTAACGCAAAAATTAGACCTCAGATGTCACCCGTTCATTGGTGCATAACTCTCAAAGATTCGCTCGACAAGTTACATGGGTAAGATGCCTATAGAGGGATATGGGCCAAACCCGGGCAATTGGCACCAGCTTAGTGGTTATAAAAAAGGCGGCATGGACAAGTTGGGCCGAACGGCTTCTTTCCATGCTGTAAACCACTATGACTCTGTGACTCTAATTAGATTAGGATTGAAAACTCAGATTTCTTCAGACTTCAGTCTCTATCCAATCACTAATTTGATTGATCGTAAGTGTTCATTTTTAATTAGCTGCTTCCATGTTCATGCCCAATTGTCACTGGTTTCGTGGCACTGGGCTGTGATGTTCTATGCAGAGTTTTGGCTTTTAACTTGAGCTCTCAAAATTGTTATAATTGTAATGCAATGATAAACATACATCTTATTAAGTTTATTTATTAGTGTCACAAATAGACTTATATTAACACTGCAATGAAGTTACTGTGAAAATCCCCTAGTCGCCATGCTCTGGCGCCTGTTCGGGTACACTGAGGGTGAATTTAGCATGGCCAATGCACCTAACTAGCACGTCTTTCAGACTGTGGGAGGAAACCTCAGCACCCAGAGGAAATCCACACAGACACAGGAAGAACGTGCAGACTCCTTACAGACAATGACTCAAGCGTGCCACCCACTTGTCTGTCACTTGTCTTTCTTTTTTCAAAGTTTATTTATTAGTCACAAGTAGGTTAACATTAACACTGTAATGAAGTTACTGTGAAAATCCCTGAGTCGCCACACTCCAGTGCCTGTTCGGGTACACTGAGGGAGAATTTAGCATGGCCAACGTACCTAACCAGCACATTTTTGGACTGTGGGAGGAAACCAGAGCACCCGGAAGAAATCCTCACAGACATGGGGAGAATGTGCACACAGATAGTGACCCAAGTCGGGAATTGAACCTGGGTCCCTGGTGTTGTGAAGCGGCAGTGCTAACCACTGTCCAACCGTGCCACTCCTGATAACAAGGATACAACATAAGTTGAAGAAAATGTTTTTTGGCCTTTTCTATACATGTCCAGAATAAATGATAAATGGCAATCATACGGAATATAGAATCATCGCACAGGAGGCCATTTGGTCCATTACATGTTGTTGACTTAGTCTGATTCACCTGCCTTTCCCCTGAACCCTTTTAATTATTCTTCTTTAAAACATTTATTTACTTTTACTTCCAAAACAACATCTTCCTTCTATTACTGGTTGTGCATTCGATTCCTCACATAAAAATTCTCCTAACTTTACTCCCATAGTGCTGTTAGTGAGGGAGCTCTCAGTTTTTGACCCAGTGACAATGAAGGAACAGTGATATATTTCCAAGTCAGGATGCTGTGTGACTTGGAAGTGGCACTGTTCCCACACACCAGCTGCACTTGCTATTCTAGGCAGGGGAGGTCAAGAGTCTGTGAGGTGTTGTTAAAGAAACTCTGGCAAGTGGCTGCAGTGCATCTTGTGGATGGTACACATTGCTGCCACTGATATTGGATGAGGTGCAATCAAGCTGGTTGCTTTGTTTGGAATGGTATCGAACTTCTTGGATGCTGTTGGAGCAGCACTCAACCAGACAAGTATGAAGTATTCCATCACAGTCCTGCTTTCTAGATGGTTTTCTTTTTATATTAATTTGTGGGACATGAGGGTCGCTGGCTGGCCAGCATTTATTGCCCATCCCTTGCTGCCCGAGGGCTGCTGAGTCAACCACATTGCTGTGGCTCTGGAGTCACATGTAGGCCAGACCAGGGAAGGACGGCAGATTTCCTCCCCTGAAGGATAATAATGATCAGGTGGGTGTTTCCTGACAATCAACAATGGTTTCATGGTCATCGGTAAATTCTTAATTCCGGATATTTTTTTATTGGATTCAAATTCCACCATCTGCCGTGGTGGGATTCGAACCCGGGTCCCCAAAACATTAGCTGAGTTTCTGGATTAATCGCCTTGCGATAATTTCACTGGGCCATCACCTCCCTGATGAAAAGGATTTTGGCGATCAGAAGGTGAGACACTCTATGAGCACCCAACCTCTGGCCTACTCTTGCAGCCAAGTATTTATGTGACTGATACAGTTAAATTTCAGTTCAATGGCGTTCCCGAGGATGTTGACAGTGGGGTAGTCAGTGACAGTAATTTGTTGACTGTGGAGCGAAGGTGGTTAGGATCTTTCCAGTTGTCATTGCCTAGCACTTGCGTAGTGTGACTGCTCCTTATCACTTATCCATCCAAGCTTGAATGTTGTCCAGATCTTGTTGCATATCGGTCCAGACTACGCCAGTATTTGAGGAGCTGTTCATGGAACTGAACACTGCGACCTGAATTTTACTGGCACGCCCATCCCGTTTTGGGGGGCGGGCGAGGCCCGGAGAATGGCTTTCTCCATTGGCCTCGGGAGGGATCATACGCACTTCGGGCAGACATGCCGGTAAAATTCCACCCTGTATCATCAACAAAAAACATCTCCATTGACTGAATTCACATCCAGAGAATCAAGATGGCTGAAGACCAGCATCTGTGAAGCTTGGGCTCAGGAAAAGTCTGGGATGAATCCTCAATTCGGCACTTCTGATGTTATCTTCAGCCTTGGCCTTTGCACTAATATGCTGCGCTCTGACAGAATCATAGAATCCTACAGTGCAGAAGGAGGCCATTCAGCCCATCAAGTCTGCACCAACCACAATCCCACACAGGCCCTATTCCCATAATCCCATGCATTTGCCCTAGCTAGTCCTCCTGACACTAAGAGACAATTTAGCATGGCCAATCCATCTAACCAGCGCATCTTTGGAACGTGGGAGGAAACCTGAACACCCAGAGGAAACCCACGCAGACACGGGGAGAATGTACAGACTCCGCACAGACAGCGACCCAAGCCGGGAATTGAACCAGGGTCCCTGGTGCTGTGAGGCAGCAGTGCTAAGCACAGCGCCACTATGGAGCACCAGCGAGCATCCTTCACCATTTAGTTGTTTAATTGTCACCATTCACGACTGGCTGTGGCAGGAACAGAACTTTGATATGATCCATTGGTTGTGGAACCTTCCACTGTTCATCTTGCAGGCATCATGTGCTGTGACTTCACTGCTGACAAAGCCAGTGTTGATTGCCCATCCATAATTGCCCTTATGGTGGTGGTGCGAAACCCGTAGTGCTTTTTTCTTGCATCCATAGAATCCCCACAGTGCCAAAAGAGGCCATTCAACCCATCAAGTCTGCACCGATTCTCTGAAAGAGCATCTCACCCAGACCCACCCTACCCCCATAACCCACACATTTAGCATGGCCAATCCACCCAACCTACACATCTTTGGAGTGTGGGAGGAAACCGGAGCATCCTGAGGAAACCGACACTGGAAGAACATGCAGATTCCACACAGATAGTCTCCCAGCGGGCAGCATGGTGGCACAGTGGTTAGCATTGCTGCCTCACAGCGACAGGGACCTGGGTTCGATTCCCAGCTTGGGTCACTGTCTATGCGCAGTTTGCACATTCTCTCCATGTCTGCGTGGGTTTCCTCCGGGTGCTCTGGTTTCCTCCCACAGTCTGAAAGACGTGATGGTTAAGTGCATTGGCCATGGTAAATTCTCCCTCAGTGTACCCGAACAGGCGCTGGAGTGTGGCGACTAGGGAATTTTCACAGCAACGTCATAGCAGCATTAATGTTAGCCTACTGGTGGCTAACTTTATAAATAAACTTTTAAAAAAGGTTGACTGAATTAGAAATAATCACGTAGCATCAACCATCAGAAGAGAGAATTGTGGACAAATTTAGATATCACTTTGCAGAAACACTGAGCAAAGATCGTTAAATCTGAAAGCAATTTATCGTTAGTATTTTAAAAAGTGAAAATGGACCACAATTCTCCCGTCTAAAAGATTAGCGCAGCGGGCCAGGAGAATCCCGCGCCGGCCGATTTGTGGGATTTGCACGAACGTTCGCGCCGCGCTTGCGTCTCCCCGCGCCGAAATTCCGGCGGCGTCTGCTCCGTGCCGAAAATCGGCAGGGAGTCACAAAGACCATTTCAATGGTGATTTACATATAATTTAAATGAGATTATCATCAGCAACAAGGGTGGGGTTTTTTTTTAAAGAAGGGGCTTGATCCCTCCACAATTTAAAATCCCATAAACAGCTGCCGGTACCAGGTATGGCCTGCTTAACCGCTTCAGAAATAAGGTTTAGCTGCAGTGGAAAGCCCATCTGTCTCTTCCCCCCCCACCCCCCCTGCGCCCCCTGCTTCCCCCGCCAACCCCCACCATCCCTCTGGGAAGATCCCAGTGGTAACGCAGCAGATTCCGGGAGGAATTTGGAAGGGGCTGGCTCCAGCGCTGTGCACACTCCGCATTAGCCTGCATCGTGGCCTCTTGAGCTACAGTAGTTGCAATGATTAATCCTGACTGTTTCAACACTCTTCTGAATTCTGCATGAACTTGCTCCTCATTGGAATTGACAGCCCAGATTACGCGTGTAATCATCGGCTATGTTTGGGGATTTCAACGACAATCTTTTTTTTTAAAACAAAGGTGTTACTGACCTTTCCAGGCTGTAATTCTATGATTAATTTTTTTTTACCTTGAGCTTATTGCCATTTATAATATTTATTGCTGGCAAGTCCCAGTTGGATGGGGAATGTTTTAAGGCAGCGTTGGCAGAAGTGCAAATGAGGTAGTTTCACCTGCCTTTCTATTCCGCACAGAGCCTCTCTCTTGCTTTGCAAGGGAAAGGAAAATACCAGAGAGATAGCTCTTCAGAAAAGAAACCAAGTACTGTTGCTCTGTTCGAAATCCTAGGCCTCTCCATCATCCAGCATGATGGATTGCATTACACTAATCACAACACAGTGAATTTTCCTATTATATTCTGTTGAAAGTAACTTGGTCTGGGATTAGGTTCACACACTATCCTTTACACCTCGGGGACCTGGCTTGGAATTCAGCCCAGACAGATAGGATGAAACCTCCACTCTCTGTCTGACGAGTGCAAAATAAACTTGGAGCGGCCTCAACAGAATTCCAAATGGGCATGCTCCCACCCAAAATCGACTGCCCATTCTTTTTGGCACCTTTTTTGCCTTCGAAAGGGAAAATGTTGCTCAGGAGCCATTACAGCTAGGTTTGAAATTCGTAAGGCACAACGAGAGGCTTTCTTTAGAAGCTCATTGTTCTCAGTTTAAGACGGGGAATGGCACTCAGATCCCACATGTGCTTTTTCCTCTTTTTAGCTGGTTTCATAGAATCTTAGAATCCCTACAGTGCAGAAGGAGCCCGTTCAGCCCATTGAGTCTTCACCAACCACAATCCCACCCAGGCCCTATCCCCATAACCCCACATATTTACCTGCTAATCCCCCTGACACTAAAGGACAACTTAACATGGCCAATGCACCTAACCTGCACATCTTTCAGATGTGGGAGGAAACCGGAGCACTCAGAGGAAACCGACGCAGACACAGGGAGAACTCCACACAGGCTGTGATCCTAGGTCGGAATTGAACCCGGGTCTCTGTCTCTGTGAGGGAGCGGTGCTAACTACTGTGCCACCGTGCTGCCCATACATTCATCATCATACACCCATTCTTCCATCTCCCCCTCTCCTCTCCCTCCCTGGCAACTAATTCAGAAACGCTGTATCAAATAATCCTTCGCTAATAAATCAAAGGTCAGGAATAGTCTGATGTGGAGATGCCGACGTTGGACTGGGGTGGGCACAGTAAGTAGTCTCACAACAACAGGTTAGAGTCCAACAAGTTTATTTGGTAGCACGAGCTTTCGGAGCGCCATGCCTTCATCAGGTGAGTGTTAAGCAAGTGGAAGTAAGGGAATGATAACAATGGGCAGTGTTTTCCTTCTGGGACCTTGAAAGAGAGGCCTGGGGCACTTCCAGGTCCTAAATTTACTTTTTAATTTGTTTTGCTTTGCTATATGTCAGCCAGTAATTCATGCACATTGGGACATTCCAGCAATGGGGTGGGGGGAAACAGTCACCAGCCTTTATTTTCATGGGGCCGCCCTTATTTTCATGGGCCACCCCCCTGAATTGGCCAGGAGGTGGCTTTGCCATTAAGTCACAGAATCATAGGCTGGAATTTTACTGTCCTGCCCACCACGGGAATCAGAGCGGGCGAGGGGCGGACAATGGACAGGTCCGTTGACCTCAGGCGGGATTTTACAGTTTCGCAAGGAACAAGGCCATAAAATGCCACCCATAGAGCCCCTATAGTGCAGAAGAGGCCATTTGGCCCATTGGGTCTGCACCAACTCTCTGACAGAGTATCTTACTCAGGCCCTTTCCCACACCCTATCCCTGTCACCCCATATATTTTCCATGACTAATCCATTTAACCAACACATCTTGGGATGCTAAGTGGCAAATTTAACATGGTCAATCCACCTAACCCGCACACCTTTAGACCATGGGAGGAAAGTGGAGCACCCGGAGGAAACCCAGGCAGACGCGGGGAGAACATGCAAACTCCACACAGACAGTGACCCGAGCCAGGAATTGAACCTGGGTCCCTGGCGCTGTAGGGCAGCAGTGCTAACCACCGTGCCACCGTGCCGCCCTAAGTCAAGAATGATCGGAAGATTCCGAAGCTGGTGAGCCAATCAGAGGCTTTCACGCCAGAAAGGAGCAGATGGCTTGAACGGAGGGTCTGTGAGGGAGAGGACACTTCAAGATGGAGGTGACATCTCTCCAACTAATTTAAACCCAATTTAAATAATTCAATCAACCCACCACCAGCCCAGATTACGCGTGTAATCATCGGGAATCAACGACAATCTTTTTTTAAAAAAACAAAAGTGTTACAGGCTTTTGATGATTCATTTTTTTTACCTTGAGCTTATTGCCATTTAGTTTAAAGTTTATTTATTAGTGTCACAAGTAAGGCTTACATTAACACCATAATGAAGTTCATGCGAAAATCCCCGAGTCGCCGCACTCCGGCGCCTGTTCGGGTACACTGAGAGAGAATTTAGCATGGCCAATGCACCTAACCAGCACGTCTTTGGACTGTGGGAGGAAATCAGAGCACCCAAAGGATACTCACGCAGACACGGGGAGAATGTGCAGACTCTGCACAGACAATGACCCAAGCCAGGAATCGAACCCGGGTCCCTGGCACTGTGAGGCACCGTGCTGCCCATTTACAACATCTGTAGCTGGCAAGTCCCAGTTGGATGGGGAATGTTTTAAGGCAACGTTGCCAGAAGTGCAAATGAGGTAGTTTTACTTGTCTTTCTATTCTGTACAGGACTTCTCTTTGCATGAGTGGGGGACAGGTGAGGCAGGGGGAGTGGGGGGAAACCAGAAACAGAAAGATAGCTCTTCACAAAGTACCGTTGTCATGGGGAAACTCTCTCCAGGGTGACCTGTGACTGCTTCTGCACCCAGAGAGGCTGAAAGGGCCTCTGGACCGGAAATGCTGGTACCACACCTCCCCTCGCCTGCCCTGATCTGCCACCGCGGTGGGGGGGGGGGGGCAGCTTCCAGCTGGTTTCCCACTGCCTGCTGGGAGCTCGAGGCCGATGGGAAAATTACGGTTGATGTATTTTAATTGGTTTCAATAGGTCCTTAATATGTGTAACTCTGCCTCACCACTGCCCACACCCCCTCATCCCATCCCCCTACCCACAAAAATAGCCCGGAGCCAGGATAGTACCCGGGAACCAGCACACTGGTCAGTGTTGCTATTTTTAGCACCAACCTGTCTCCGGTGTACTCAAAGCTCCATAGACATTGCTGGGACTGGAAGATCCCACCAGCAGCCTGTGGCAAACCATCTCTACTGCTGGAAAACATGCTGCAAGGAGGGTGGGGGGGGGGAGGTTGGAAGGGGAGGTGGTGGAGGGCTGGAAAACTACACACAGGAAGTAATTTGCCAGCAGAAAATCTTTTCACCCCAGAAAGAACAGCGAGGTAAAATGGTGCAGCACATTCAGTACTCCGAGGGTTAACTGAATAAAAGCTTCACCTAGATTAAGCAGCCATCAACTAATTGGGCAATAAGGAATGAAAAAGTACACATTTATCATGAGTTTCAACACACTGGGGAACTTTGCTCTGTGCTCAAATGGGCCCAGGCGGGCAGTAACTGAGGTAAATACACACCTTTCAGTGCCTTATTACCACTTTGGATGCAAGCGTTGATTCTTTCCCTTTAATGTATTTTGATTTTATTTATTTGCTGTGCTGCTGTCACTCTATGTTTCCCAGCAGTGGTTTAATGGTGAGGATTGAAGGAAATTGTTTGCGTGCTGTGGGTTCTCAGGATTCTCGATCATTTGCAAATTTTCCTTTCGTGTCTCTGCTCGTAATCAATTGTGACTTTTAAATTTAGTTTGAAGCAAAAATAAAATACAGTTGTGCACATTAAAATAACCACCAGTGGTTAGTGCATGTCCAATGCTCCTGTTTTATCACGCAATAGCGGATGGTCGTGTTGGTTCGGTGCATTGGCAGTGCTAAATTCTCCCTCAGTGTACTCAGACGGAGCATCCCACCCAGACCCTATCCCCAGACACTAAGGGGCAATTTAGCATGGACAGTCCACATAACGCACACATCTTTGGAGTGTGGGAGGAAACCGGAGCACCCGGGGGAAACCCATGCAGACACGGGGAGAATGTGCAAACTCCACACAGTGATCCAAGGCAGAATTCGAACCCAGATCCCTGGTGCTTTGAGGCAGCAGTGCTAACCACTGTGCCAACGTGCCACACTCATCAGGGTTAGAGCATGTTCAGCAAACAGTTCCTCATTTGAGCTCCCACACAAAAGGGTTTAGATGCAGAAATCACTCAAGTCCAGCAGACAGGCGCATGCAGACAAATGGAATGGTGTCCTTATCTCCAAGAGATTGACATTCAAAGTGAGGGAGTGATGCTTCACTTGCTTAACGCCTTGATAAAAATCTATCTCCACTACTGCGGTCAATTTTAAGAAGAAAAAAATCTATTGACCTTGGAAACCGTTCAGTGCAGATTCACCAGAATTATACTAGGGCTAAAAAGGTTAAATTATGAAATCATGCTGCATAAACCTGGCTTGTACTTCCCTGAAGTTTGAAGGTTGAGGAGAAATTGGATCGAGCACTTTGAAATGATTAAGGGATTGGATAAGATAGATACAAGGAAACAATCTCCTCAGCTACAGTGCGGCATCATGGCACAGTGGGTAGCACTGCTGCCACACAGCACAGGGACCTGGGTTCAGTTCCATATATGACATAGATGACAATGTGGGGGGTAGGATTAGTAAGTTTACGGATGGCACAAAGATTGGACAGGTGCTTAACAGTGAGGCAGTGTGTCTTGGGCTACAAGAAGATATAGACAAATGGTCAAATGGACAGATGAGTGACAGATGGAATTTAACTCTGAAGAGTGTGAGGTAATACACCTTGGAAGGAGTAATTTGACCAGGAATGAACAGTAGGACAATAGGAAGCTCAGTGGAACAAAGGGACTTTGGCATGTTTGCCCACAGATCTCTAAAGGCGAAAGGGCATGTTAGTAGGGTGGTGTAAAAGGCATACGGGACACTTGCCTTTAACAATCGAGGCATAGATTACAAAACAGGGAAATCATGTTGGAGTTGTATAGAACTTTGGTGAGGCCATAGCCAGAGTACTGTGTGCAGTTCTGGTCACCACATTATAGAAAAGATGTGATTACACTGGAGGGGGTGCAGAGGAGATTTACCAGGATGCTGCCTGGGATGGAACATTTAAGTTATGAAGAGAGTTAGGATAGACTTGGGTTATTTTCGTTGGAGCAGAGAAGACTGAGGGGTGACCTGATTAAGGTCTACAAGATTATGAGGGATGTGGAGAGAGTGGATGAGGAGGAGCTGTTTCCCTTAGTTGAAGGGTCAGTCATGAGGGGACATAGGTTCAAGGTGAGGGGCAGGAAGTTTAGGGAGGATGTGAGGAAGGACTTTTTTTACCCAGAGGATGGTGACGGTCTGGAATGCGCTGCCTGGGAGGTTGGTAGAGGCGGGTTTCCTCATATCCTTTAAAAAGTATCTGGATGAGCACTTGGCACATCCTAACATTTAGGGCTATGGGCCACGTGTTGGCAGATGGGATTAGTGGGAGTTCAGGTGTTTCTAATGTGTCAGTGCGGACTCGATGGTCTGAAGGGCCTCTTCTGCGCTGTACAATTCTATGCTCCGATTTCCTCCCGCACTCCAAAGATATGCAGGTTCGGTGGATTGGCCATGCTAAATTGCCTCACAAGATGTGAAGGTTAAGGGGGATTTGCAAAATAATGTGTGAGATTACAGGGATAGGAGATGGGCCTAGGTAAGATTCTATATCAGAGAGTTGGTGCAGACTTGATGGGCTGAATGGCCTCCTTCTGCACTGTAGGGATTCGATGAGTTGCCACTTTGATGATGAGCTGCCGTTCGCAGCTCATTCTCTGATATCATGAGAACTTTCAGGAAATAAGAAATTAAATTTAAAAAATAAATAAGGGAACTTTATTAGAACAAAGAACAAAGGAAATTACAGCACAGGAACAGGCCCTCTGGCCCTCCAAGCCTACACTGACCATGCTGCTCATCTGAACTAAAACCCCATACTCTTCCGGGGACCATCTGCCTCTATTCCCATCCTATTCATGTATTTGTTCAGACGCCCCTATAAAGTCACTATATTATCTGCTTCCACTACCTCCCCCAGCAGCGAGTTTCAGGCATCCACCACCCTCTGTGTAAAAAACTTGCCTCATACATCTCCTTTAAACCTTGCCCCATGCACCTTAAACCTGTGCCCTCTAGTAATTGACTCTTCCACCCTGGGAAAAAGCTTCTGACTATCCACTCTGTCCATGCCCCTCATAATCTTGTAGATTTTTATCAGGTCACCTCTCAACCCCAGTTGTTCCAGTGAGAACAAATCAAGTTTCTCCAACCACTCCTCAGAGCTAATGCCCTTCATACCAGGCAGCAACCTGATAAATCTTCCTTGTACCCTCTCCAAAGTCTCCACATCCTTCTGGTAGTGTGGCGACCAGAATTGAACACTTTATTCCAAGTGCGGCCTAACTAAGGTTCTATACAACTGCAACCTGACTTGCCAATGTTTGAACTCAATGCCCTGGCCGATGAAGGCAAGCATGCCATATGCCTTCTTGACTTCCTTCCCCACCTGCGTTGCCACTTTCAATGACCTGTGTACTTGTACACCCAGATCCCTCTGCCTATCAATACTCTTAAGGGTTCTGCCATTTACTGTATATTCCCTATCTGTATGAGACCTTCCAGGGTGCGTTACCTCACATTCTCAGGATGTGATTTGGGAGTTCTGTCCAATACGAGCTAGTGGCACTCTGTTCCTTTGCGCCGTGGAATTAGGGTATGCATTTGTAAAGAATCTAACTCAACAGGGCTGACTATAATACTAATTATTGTGCAAGGGGCAAAGGTTTCATTTAACGCACAGCTCCGAGTAGCGAGTTTGCTCGTATATCACCAGGACCACAGATTGTTCATTTTCTAATTATCTGGAGTTTAAAAAAAGAAGCCGGTAGCTCGGCAGGTCCTTTGCGAGGTACAGCACACTTGCAACTTGACCTCAAACATGACCGAGTTTCGTAACTGTTTGCTGCAAAGAAAGCACAGGCAAGGTCAATGTGGACTCAAGAAATTGATTTAGGAGGCTTTAAATGAGTTGTCCAAGCCGGGGATAAAATGGGTGGTGCCCTTTGCCCTGCTTCACGTGGAATCACTTACATCTTCAGGTGACATTCGAAAACCTCTGAATTAACTAGACTGTCAGTGCGCATCACTCCAGCGAAACTTGGCAGTGATTCCTCTATAATCAGTGGCCTCAGGATTTTATACTTGGGTCAAGACCGGTGGGAGAATGCAAAATGATTTGTGGCATCAAAACCTCTTGTCTTTCAATCGTAATTGTAGCCAGGTTAAGGGACCATCCCTCCCCACAAGAACCTAGTGACTGGCATCAAATCTAAAACTAACTTTCATCTGTTTGCTTTTTAAAATTGAGAGAAATGGTTGTATTATATATGTAGGTTGGGGGTGCGTGCTGCCCCTTTAAGAGCATGAGTCAGGACACCCGGGGGCTAGCTCCAACCATGGTGGAGTTGGGGAGTCAATGGAGGACTGACTGTGTAGCTGTAAAGATCTGAAATAAACTATTCTCCATTTAAGTTCTACATGCCTAGCTCCTGATCTTTTTATACCTTATAATCAGATCCAAACATAATAGAATTTGAACATTGATGTTGAATTTACCTATCAGAGAATTCCTACAGTACAGAAGGAGGCCGCTCAGCCAATCAAGTCTGCACCAACTCTCTGACAGATCACCTTACCCAGGCCCTCTCCCTCACCCTATCACTGTAACCAATGTAGCCATTTATCCCTGTAGCCATTTACCATGTCCAATCCACCTAATCTGCACGTCTTTGGATTGTGGGGGAGGAACCTGGAACACCCGAAGAAAACCCACGCAGACATGGGGAGAACGTGCAAACTCCACACAGACAGACATCCAAGGCCGGAATTGAACCCACATCAATCTAGCCAAAATTTTTTTGTCCTAAGCACCTAATGCAAGAATCAATTCTGTTCTCACAGCCTCATGAACTGAGGTACATCTGCTGACTGTGTTTGATCCATACAAGAGCATCTGCAGTTATTTTGAACAGTGCATTTAAAAATGCCAAAATCTATTTTTCTCCTGCACCTTTGAGCTGGTGGAACAGTTAAGACAAGGCTGAGTCTGACGGAAAATGATTTTCTTGGCTTGCTGAGAAATAGGGGTGTCCAGTCACACAGGAGTCAGCTGTACCCAACTTAATTGGAAACCATCTGCTATCCAGGATCCCTCCTGGGATTTGTGACTCTAGGAACGATCCTACTGGAGATCTTACTTGTTGGAAACACAGCTATTGACGCAGTAACTATTTACAAAGGTTAAGGAAGACCAAAGACATAGCTGAAGCTGCTCTCTAAGATGCTGCTCAGTCACCTTGAGTGGAATCCTCCCAAGGCCCTGTCGATGGGTTCGATGGCAAGCATGGAGGGAGAATGTGGCAGGAGGCCCAGAAATCGGTTTCATATCTGCGTGAATTTACAATGGGATCTTCTGCTGGTGCCCACCATAGCAACCATCAGAGGCTGGCGTGAACCTCATGGGATGTTGACCAAGGTCTGACACGACCCACCACCCCATTCAATGCCAGATTCTCCCCAGTCCAGTGGGAAAACACGTTGGTGTGAAACACATTTGGAACAATGTGGTGTGCAAAAGGTTGGGATTCCTCTAATCAATGCCTGGAGCTGCCTCTGGAGTTCTTCGCAGCCCTAGGCCCTGGAATGCCATGGCAGTGGGTCGGTGGTTCATCTGCAGCTGGACCTTCCAGATTATGTGTCTTGGAGGTGGCCCATCTTCCAGCCTCAGAATGTTCCTGGAGATCCATTTTAGTCTGAGGAGGTCAGTCTTCCAGGCTCGAAATGCTCCCAGAGATCTATCTTCATTTTCAGGTGGTCCACCTTCTCGCTGCTGGGTCAGTGATGTTAGATACTTTTCCAAAATGGTGCCTGGACAGGACTACGTGCCATCCAGGCCTGTCCCGCCTCTTAATTTGGTGTGAAACACCCTGCCGCGTAACTAATGAGGTCAGAGCCGGAAGAGTTCTCCTGTTGTCCCGCTGGCCGTTGCAGTGGGAAACACTCTGCGTTCCTGCCCTCACCTTGGCACATAGGACGTGATCTTACCGGCCATTCATGCCATGTTCCCACTGCAGAGAAGCCAGAGAGTTTGACGTCCATCCAAATCTCCGTTCACTGCAGCAAGATGGGAAAATCTCGCCGGCGTGAGCAGACGTAAGATTCCGGCCACAGGGCGGGATTTTCCAGCTGCGCTCGCACCAAAACTGGAAAATCCCACCCGAGGTCAATGCATGGTCCACCCCCACCTGCTACGATTCTCCTGGCGGGCGGGATGGGAAAATTCTTCCTCATAGTCTCCAAATAGGAGAATTCCATCCCTTTTCTCTGTGGTGACAACACTGCGATGTAGCTCCTGACACACGTGCTCAGTAGCCATCATTAGAGTTAACCCTTTACTCTACAAACAAGATCAGTGCAACATTGAAATAAATTACTGCTCACTGATTGGTGCTTAATGAAGCAATTCATTCATGTAAAGCTCTTGGTGATCTTCTTTAAATTTGAATTTTATTTATTAGTCACAAGTCGGCTTACATTAATACTGCAATGAAGTTACTATGAAAATCCCCGAGTCGCCACGCTCCAGCATCTGTTCGTATTCACTGAGAGAATTTAGCATGGCCAATGCACTTAACCTGCACATCTTTGGACTGTTGGGAGTAAATCGGAGCACCCAGAGGAAACCCACGCAGACATAGGGAGAACATGCAAACTCCGCACAGACAGTGACCCAAGCCAGGAATCAAACCCCAGGTCCCTGGCGCTGTGAGGCAGCAGTGCTAATCACTGTGCCGCCCCATATCTCACACATCTCTGTTATGTTTCTTATGAGTTAAGTCTTGACACCACATCCACAAACATCCACTCCCTCCGCTCAGGGGCAGCAGTGTGCACTATCTACAAGATGCACTGTAGCAATATACCAAAGATCCTTAGACAGCACCTTCCAAACCCACGACCACTTCCATCTAGATGGACAAGAGCAGCAAATACATGGGAACACCACCACCTGCAAAACTCCCTTCCAAGCCACTCACCATCCTGACTTGGAAATATGCCGCCGTTCCTTCGCAGTCACTGGGTCAAAATCCTGGAATTCCCTCCCTAACGGCATTGTGGGTCAACCCACAGCACATGGACTGCAGCGATTCAAGAAGGCATCTCACCACCACATTCTCAAATGGCAACGAGGGATGGGCAATAAATGCTGGCCATCCAGCAATGCTGTAGGGTCTGTTCATTTGTTAGAACAGAGGTAGGCAAAACTGGTCCGAAGTTGAACCTCTTTTATTGAGCATAATTTAAAATTAGCGCATCAGAATGCGAAAAAGACAGATATACTGGAGAGAGACAGAGAGAGAAAAGACCGGTCCTAAGCTGGTCCTAATACAGACTTGATCGAAAACCTGCACAGGACTCAACTGAATTGCACAGATAGTTGTTACTTACAATATATGAATTCTTATCTGTGTTATTGAAAAGGCTGGTCACGCTAGGGGCGGCCCAGTGGCACAGTGGTTAGCACTGCTGCCTCAGAGCACCAGAGACCTGAGTTTGATTCCCAGCTTGGGTCACTGTCTGTGTGGAGTTTTGCACATACTCCCCATGTCTGCGTGGATTTCCTCCGGGTGCTCTGGTTTCCTCCCACAGTCCAAAGATGTGCGGGTTAGGTGGAATGGCCATGCTAAATTGCCCCTTCGTATCAGGGGGACTAGCTAGGGAAAAGACTTGTGATTATGGGGATAGGGCCTGGGTGGGATTGTGGTGGGTGCAGACTCGATGGGCCGAATGGCCTCCTTCTGCACTGTAGGATTCTATGATAGATCCATCTACATACTCTCCAACTTACATAAACGATTGGTAGCTGTGTGACCGTGAAAAACTTTGTTTAGCATCATTTCTGCTAACATTGTATTTTGAAAGAATGTGGTCAATTTCTAAGCTCATCCCAGAATTCCAAGCTGAGTTTTAACATGTGGTCAAGTTAGCTTTAAAACTTAGCACATTTAATCACAGGGGCAGAAACACCCCAAACTTAAGCAAACCAGACAAAAGATCCTACAGACGCCCATGTCCCACAAGTGAATTTAAAAAGAAAAACCCACTGATGAGAATTCTCCTTATCCTTGGAATTGATCTCACTTGTGTTTGTTTACCACGATGTTGTAGACTTTCAGTTCCTGGGCCATAGTGTGGGCTAAGGCTACAGTACATGGATGCAAAAAATGTCTCCAAAAGTTATGAGGGCAAATACTCTTGACATTAAACAAATGGGAGAGATTAAGTAGAACCATTGATCATGAATGTGAGAGTCATTTTATTTAAATTCAAACAGAGGCATAACCGCAAGTCCTATTGGAGCAAGATTACAGCATGCACATAAATTGCAAAATAAAACTATTCAACATTTTTACATGAACACAGGAATTATTTGAAGGATTGGGCTATTCATCGGGGGAATACTAGATTAGCATTAACAAGTCATCCCAGTAATACATCCTGGAATAATAATATTTACACGGCAGGAACATTTAAAATTGGAGCTTGATAGAGTGAATGATGGTCGAGGTCGTAAGAAAAACGGATGAAGACAAATAATGAGGAAGCTCATTAGGATTTGTTGACAAAAAGAGTGGAGAATCGTGAATTCATTTGTACCTCAGAGACCTAATCAAGACTTATATAGAATTTACAGCACGGGAACAAACCACTCGGCCCAACTGGTCTGTCCCAGTGTTCATGTCCCACATGTACCTCCTTCCATCCCACTACATCTAACCCTATCAACATGGCCGCCTATTCCTTTGGTCTTATGCGCTTAACCAGCTTCCCCTTTAATGCATCAAAGGAATAATGTCAAGATTTGGGGGAAACGAAAGCCTTCCAAATCTTTGGCTTAGAGAGAGAATTGCTGAAGTGGTGCACGGAAAGCCAGTATCCTCTATTGTTTATTCATCAGTGCGAACATTGCTGACGTTTATTCCCTGTTCCCTCGTTGCCCTTGAGAAGGTGGCGATGAACTGCACACTTGGGCTGCTGTAGTCCCACAGTGCCATTATGGAGGGGTGGCACAGTGGTTAGCACAGCTGCCTCACAGCTCCAGGAACCCGGGTTCAATTTCAGTCTGTGTGGAGTTTGCACATTCTCCCCAGCTCTGCATGGGTTTCTTCCGGGTGCTCTGGTTTCCTCCCACAGTCCAAAGATGTGCAGGTTAGGTGGATTGGCCATGCTAAATTGCCTCTTAGTGCCCCAAGATGTGTATTAGTCAGGGAAATGTGTGGGGTTACGGGGATAGGGTGGGAGGCTGCTCAGGGAGACGAGAGATGAAATCGCTGGGCCTCTGACGCAAATCTTTGTCTCGTCACTGGACACAGGTGAGGTCCCAGAGGATTGGAGGATAGCTAATGTGGTCCCGTTATTTAAGAAGGGTAGGAAGGATAACCCGTGAAATTATAGGCCGGTGAGCTTGACGTCCGTGGTCGGGAAGTTGTTGGAGAGGATTCTTAGAGATAGGATGTATGCGCATTTAGAAAGGAATAAACTCATTAACGATAGTCAGCATGGTTTTGTGAGAGGGAGGTCATGCCTCACTAACCTGGTGGAGTTTTTTGAAGAAGTGACGAGAATGGTTGACGAGGGAAGGGCCGTGGATGTCGTCTATATGGACTTTAGTAAAGCGTTTGACAAAGTCCCTCATAGTAGGTTGGTGCAAAAGGTTGGATCTCATGGGATAAAGGGGGAGGTGGCTAGATGGGTGGAGAACTGGCTTGGTCACAGAAGACAGAGGGTGGTAGTGGAAGGGTCTTTTTCCGGCTGGATGCCTGTGACTAGTGGTGTTCTGCAGGGCTCTGTATTGGGACCTCTGCTGTTTGTGATTGGTGTAACTGGGGTGATCAGTAAGTTTGCGGACGACACGAAAATGGCTGGACTTGCAGATAGTGAGGAACATTGTCAGAGGCTACAGAAGGATATAGATAGGCTGGAAATTTGGGCAAAGAAATGGCAGATGGAGTTCAATCCAGATAAATGCGAAGTGATGCATTTTGGTAGAACTAACGTAGGGGGGAGCTATACGATAAATGGCAGAACCATAAAGGGTGTAGATACGCAGAGGGACCTGGGTGTGCAAGTCCACAGATCCTTGAAGGTGACATCACAGGTGGAGAAGGTAGTGAATAAGGCATATGGCATGCTTGCCTTTATAGGACGTGGCATAGAGTATAAAAGTTGGGGTCTGATGTTGCATTTGTATATCATAGAATCATAGAACGTTGGTTCGGTCGCATTTGGAATACTGCGCCCAGTTCTGGTCGCCACACTACCAGAAGGACGTGGAGGCTTTAGAGAGAGTGCAGAGGAGGTTTACCAGGATGTTGCCTGGTATGGAAGGGCTTAGTTATGAGGAGAGATTGGGTAAACTGGGGTTGTTCTCACTGGAAAGACGGAGGATGAGGGGTGACCTAATAGAGGTGTATAAAATTATGAAAGGCATAGATAGGGTGAACGGTGGGAAGCTTTTTCCCAGGTCGGTGGTGACGTTCACGAGGGGTCATAGGTTCAAGATGAGCGGGGGGGAGGTTTAACACGGATATCAGAAGGACGTATTTTACAGAGAGGGTGGTGGGGGCCTGGAATGCACTGCCGGGCAAGGTGGTGGAGGCAGACACACTGGGAACGTTTAAGACTTATCTAGATAGCCACATGAATGGAGTGGGAATGGAGGGATACAAAAGAATGGTCTAGTTTGGACCAGGGAGCGGCGCGGGCTTGGAGGGCCGAAGGGCCTGTTCCTGTGCTGTATTGTTCTTTGTTCGTTGTTCTTAGTCCTGGGTAAGATGCTCTGTTGGAGGGTCGGTGCAGACTTTATGGGCCGAATGACCTCCTTCTGCACTGTAGGGATTCTATGATATCCAGTATTTTGACCCAAGGATGATGAAGGACCAGCAATATTTTTTCAAACAGTTTAGCACTTAGTTGAGCTACTGGCAACAGAAACATTATTTACATGTACATCAATACTCTTTGTGTGAGTCAGGGATTTCTAAAAGGTCCCTTTGGCATAGCTTTTATTCTGGAACTCAGATACAAACCATCCTTGTATTATGTCAGCCGGCACACTAATGATTGTTATAATAGTTTGGAGTTTCTCCAATAGGAAATATGATGTCAGACTTCGGAAATTACTTGAAGATATTAAGAGTTGAAACGAAATTTAATAAGGACAAGAATGATTTTTTTTTATTCATGGGGGCATGGCTGTTGCTGTCTGGCCAGCATTCATTGCCTATCCCGAGTTGCCATTGAACTGAGTGGCTTGCTAGACCATTTCAGAGAGCAGTTGAGAGTCAACCACATTGTAGTGGCTCTGGAATCACATATAGGCCAGACCAGATATGGACAGCAGATTTCCTTCCCTGAAGGACATTGGTGAGCCAGATGGGTTTTTCTGACAATCAACAATGTTTTCATGGTCATCATTAGGTTCTTAATTCCAGATTTTTTTTATTGAATTCAAATTCCACATCTGCCAGGATTCAAACCTGTGTCCCCAGAACATTAGCTGAGTTTCTGGATGAATAGTCTGGTGATAATACCACTAGGCCATCGCCTCCCCAAAATTTGGAGTGCCATTTATTGGTGACACCATCACTCGAGCAAAAATTAGGCCTGGCAATAGATCAAACTTGCATAAAATCATGCAACACCAAAGGAGGCCATTCAGCACGTCATGTTTGCACTCAGCCATCATTATTCTTTTCCTTTTCACGTATTTATCCAATTTCCTTGGACATATGGACATCTACACAAGTAAAAGACCAACGCTAAATTATTGACCCAGGATCAAACACAATGCTATTTACGTATTAGCAGATTGCTCATGTTGCTTAATATATAGAGAAAACTAGACCACAGAAACCTCACTCAGTAGCTCATTAACTATAACAGAAAATTGACATTTGCATGTCAACATTGGTGCCCTGCAAGGCTGTGTCTTCAGCTCCCTAATATATTCCTTATACACCTATGATTGTGTGGTCAAATTCCCCTCCAACTTGATTTTCAAGTTTGCTGACGACATCACCATAGTGGGTTGGATCTCAAACAATGACGAGATAGAGTACAGGAATGAAATCGAGAATCTGGTGAACTGGTGCGGTGACAATAATCTCTCCCTCAATGTCAACAAAATGAAGGAGATTGTCATTGACTTCAGAAAGCACAGGCAAGAACGTGCCCATGTCTACATCAATGGGGACAAAGTAGAAAGGGTCGAGAGCTTCAAGTTTTTTAGGTGTCCAGATCACCAACAACCTGTCCTGGTCCCCCCATGCCGACACTATAGTTAAGGAAGTCCACCAACGCCTCTACTTTCTCAGAAGACTAAGGAAATTTGGCATGTCAGCTACGACTCTCACCAACTTTTAAAGATGCACCATAGAAAGCATTCTTTCTGGTTGTGTCACAGCTTGGTATGGCTCCTGCTCTGCTCGAGACCGCAAGAAACTACAAAAAGTCGTGAATGTAGCCCAATCCATCACGCAAACCAGCCTCCCATCCATTGACTCTGTCTACACTTCCCGCTGCCTCAGCAAAGCAGCCAGCATAATTAAGGACCCCATGCACCCCGGACATCCTCTCTTCCACCTTCTTCCATCGGGAAAAAGATACAAAAGTCTGAGGTCACGTACCAACCGACTCAAGAACAGCTTCTTCCCTACTGCCATCAGACTTTTGAATGGACATACCTTGCATTAAGTTGATCTTTCTCTACACCCTAGCTATGACTGTAACACTACATTCTGCACTCTCTTGTTTCCTTCTCTATGAACGTTATGTTTTGTCTGTATAGCGCGCAAGAAACAATAATTTTCACTGTATGCTAATACATGTGACAATAAATCAAATCAAAACAAATCATATCAAATCAAATCAAATTAAGTCAAATCATGTCTTGGTCAGGGCAGATGGGATCGATAAGACCGTAAGAAATAGGAACAGGAGTAGGCCATTGAACTGAGTGGCTTGCTCGACCATTTCATAGAACAGCTGAGAGTCAACCACATTGCCGTGGCTCTGGAACCACATATGGTAGCCTGCTCTGCCATTCAATAGGATCACGGCTGATACGACTTACCTCACATCCACTTTCCTGTCCTTTCCCCATAACCCTTGATTCCCTTACTGGTCAAAAATCTCTCTATCTCAGACTTAACATACACAAGGATTCTGTCCCCGCTGCTCTCTGTGACAAGGAGTTCCAAAGACTCACAACCTTCTGAAAGAAGAAATTTCTCTTCATCTCAGTCTTAAATTGGTGCCCCTTTATTCTGAGACTCTGTCCTCTGGTCCCAGACTCTCCCATGGGGGGAAGCATCCTCTCAGCATTTACCCTGTCAAGCCCTTTAAAAATCCAGTCTGTTTCATCAGATCACCTCTCATTCTTCTAAATTCCAATGAATAGAGTCCCAACCTGTTTAACCTTTGCTCATGAGACAATCCCTCCATAGTGGGGATTGGAGAACCTTCTCTGAACTGCCCCCATTGAAATAATAAGGGGACTAAAACTGCTCACAGTATTCCAGATGTGGTCTCACCAGCACCTTGTACAGTTGCAGCAAGACTTCCTTACTCTTATACTCCCTTGAAATAAGGGCCAACATTCCTTCCTGATTCCTGCTGCACCTGTGCCCGGAAATTCCCCGATGCAACTTAATGTTCCTGTTCCACCTCAAAATCCATCGGCGGGGGGGGGGGGCACAAAATTCATCATCACGCGACAGGGGAAGGATGATTCAGCTCCACATTATGAATAAAAGATTTATTGAAGAATTTGACACAAATATTGAAGTTATTTAGTTAAAAATGGAACTGATGCTAAGGTGGATAAATGATGAAAAGTTCACTTGAAAAAGGTGCTTCCAGTTTGTGGGTGGCACGGTGGCACAGTGGTTAGCATTGCTGCCTCACAGCTCCAGGGACCCGGATTCGATTCCTGGCTTAGGTCATTGTCTGTGTGGAGTTTGCACGCTCTACCCGTGCCTGCGTGCATTTCTTTCGGGTGCTCCGGTTTCCTCCTACAGTCCAAAGATGTGCGGGTTAGGTGCATTGGCCATGCTAAATTGCCCCTTAGTGTCCCAGGATGTGTAGGTTAGAGAGATTAGCGGGGTAAATATGTGGGATTGCGGGGATAGGGCATAAAGTGGGATTGTTGTCAGTGCAGACTCAGTGGGCCAAATGGCCTCCCTCTGCACTATAGGGTTTGTATGATTTATCTATAGAATGAAGCTGACCATTTCAATTAGTTTAGCTCAGTTGGCTGGACACCTGGTTGGTGATGCCAACAGTGTGGGTTCAATTCCTGTGCTGGCTGAGGTTGTTCATGAAAGCCCAATCTTCTCGCCTGAGGTGAGGTGATCCTCAGGTTAAATCACTGCCAGTCAGCTCTCCTGCTCAAAACACAAAGCAGCCTATAGCTATATGGGTGTATGGCAACTTTACTGATTGAGGTAAATTGACCTTTTGTTTATTTTCGTCGCTTCTTATTTATTTTGCTTTTGGAAGAGCTTTGAAACAGTGATCTTTTAATTACACCTATTCACAGCACAAAATGTGCACCTGATGTGTGCTTTGGACCAGGAATACTCGCAGTGGTTAAAAATCTGACCACAGCACAGATTGGGCGTCCAGACAAGGACTGTGGGTGTAATTCAAGCCCAAAATGAGCTTGGTTCCACACGGTTAGGGTTCAGATGAGTTTGGCTTTGATCAGCATTTTCAAAAGCAACTTTCTTTGTTATCCACTTGACAAAATGTGTGCAACTAGGATGTGACTGGATGCATTTTGCATGCCTGACGTGAATCGAAGTTGATGAATATGAGTAATATATTCATCATATATGTCCAAGCAGTGATGTACTGTACTACGTGAGATGCATGGGCGGCATGGCGGCGCAGTGGTTTGCACTGCTGTCTCAGGGACAGGGACCCAGGTTCGATTCCTGGCTTGGGTCACTGTCTGTGTGGAGTTTGTACGTTCTCCCCGTGTCTGCGTGGGTTTCCTCCAGGTGCTCCAGTTTTCTCCCACAGTTCGAAAGATGTGCAGGTTAGGTGCATTGGCCATGCTAAATTCTCCCTCAGTGCACCCGAACAGGCGCCAGAGTGTGGCGACTGGGGGATTTTCACAGTAACTTCACTGTAATGTTAATGTAAACCTACTCGTGACACTAATAAATAAATTTTACACTTTTCGGGTCTTTAGCACGTCTGGTTGCTAGTCCCAATCGCAACCGACCAGCATTAACGCACCACCAGAGTAAATTGAATTGGCATCTGTGGTTCAAGCCCTGGCCTCCATTTTATTGTGTCCATCACACCCTGAGCACACTAGTAATGGATAAAAGATGCCAGAGAAAGTTGTGAATGCTAAGCACTGTGCCACCGTGCCACCCTATGCAATTGGTCTTATATTTCTTTCCCAACGTACCTCCCCACCTCAGTGTTCACCTGCGCCTTTCTTGAGTCTGACAGCCATCCCACGAACTGTGCCTTCCAAACCACTTGTGAGATGATAATGTTAATTCAAAACAGATTAAATATACCGATTCAGCACTTGATTTCCAAGAATTCAGTATATTTGCTTAGCTATTTCCATATAGATTAAAGAGGCAATGGAAGATAATATTTGGCTTCTTTCTGCTATGAATTATGTTTTGTATATATTTTATTCATACAGTATACACATTCTTCTCTCCAATTCCGCACACATCAGATGTAAACAGTATCATAGCTTAGCCATGGCTTGAATAAACGGAGATGGGAATCCTTACATAAATATTTAGTTGCTCGGCCACTTGCCTGTTTAAATACTCAGTTTACATCATCGATGCGACATTATGTAATACAAAGGACTTTATGGAAATGGACCACACATTGGGCTTGGATTGTAAGTCAGAACCTCCCCACAAAATAGACCTGTGCCAATGGCTAAACCTGGCAGCACGTTAGCACAGTGTTCAGCACTGCTGCCTCACAGCGCCAGGGAACCAGGTTCAATTCCAGCCTCAGGTGACTATGTGCGTGGAATTTGTACATTCTCCTCGTGTCTGCGTGGGTTTCCTCCGGGTGCTCCAGTTTCCTCCCACACTCTGAAAGAGGTGTTTGTTCGGCTGATTAGCCATGGTAAATTGACTTTTAGTGTCAGGGGGATTAGCACGGTAAATACCTGGAGTTACGGGGCCTAGGTGGGGTTGTTGTCAGTGCAGGCTTGATGGGCTAAGTGGCCTCCTTCTGCACTGTAGGATTCCATTCTATTCTATGATGAGGGGTCACAGCTGGAGAATAATTTTGTGGCTTGATGGCAAGTTAAGGAAAAAAAGCTGAGGAATGGATTAAGAGGCATTGGGCTGGATTTCCATGGTGTCAGCAAGAGGGAAGGGGGCTAGGACATGATTCAAACATGGGGGATCGGGGGGGACACACACCTGAACTCAGCAGGGACCTTTGATCTTAGTGCTGAATTCAGACAGACAACATGTTTGCTGTTGCAAGGCTATTAACGCATAGTGCAGGAGTTACGAATTGATGAAGTAGATGTAAAAGTAGTCTTTAATGGTTTGATTGATCTGTGTTTGATTGTGTTAGTCTGTTCACTGATCCGTGTTCTCTGTCCTTAATTGCTTCAGCCTGTGGGTTAAGCAAGAGAGTTAAGTACTGACTCCCGACCGAAGGTTCCAGAATCTTACCTGAGTTCTAGCTGAGATCATGGGCAGAACTTTACAGTCCTGTCACAGGGGTGGCGGGGGGGGGGGGGGGAGGGGGGAGGGGGAGGCGGGGGGGGGAGGGGGAGGCGGGGGGGGGGAGGCGGGGGGGGGAGGGGGAGGCGGGGGGGGAGGGGGAGGCGGGGGGGAGGGGGAGGCGGGGGGGGAGGGGGAGGGGGAGGCGGGGGGGAGGGGGAGGCGGGGGGGGAGGGGGAGGGGGAGGCGGGGGGGAGGGGGAGGGGGAGGCGGGGGGGAGGGGGAGGGGAGGCGGGGGGGGAGGGGGAGGGGGAGGCGGGGGGGGAGGGGGAGGGGGAGGCGGGGGGGGAGGGGAGGCGGGGGGGGAGGGGAGGCGGGGGGGGGAGGGGAGGCGGGGGGGGGGAGGGGAGGCGGGGGGGGGGGAGGGGAGGCGGGGGGGGGGAGGGGAGGCGGGGGGGGGGGAGGGGAGGCGGGGGGGGGGGGAGGGGAGGCGGGGGGGGGGGAGGGGAGGCGGGGGGGGGGGGAGGGGAGGCGGGGGGGGGGGAGGGGAGGCGGGGGGGGGGGAGGGGAGGCGGGGGGGGGGGGAGGGGAGGCGGGGGGGGGGAGGGGAGGCGGGGGGGGGGGAGGGGAGGCGGGGGGGGGGGAGGGGAGGCGGGGGGGGGGAGGGGAGGCGGGGGGGGGGGGAGGGGGCGGGGGAGGCGGGGGGGGGGAGGGGAGGCGGGGGGGGGGGAGGGGAGGCGGGGGGGGGAGGCGGGGGGGGGAGGCGGGGGGGGGGAGGCGGGGGGGGGGGGGGAGGCGGGGGGGGGGGGAGGCGGGGGGGGGGGAGGCGGGGGGGGGAGGCGGGGGGGGGGGAGGCGGGGGGGGGGGAGGCGGGGGGGGGAGGCGGGGGGGGGGAGGCGGGGGGGGGAGGCGGGGGGGGGGGGGAGGCGGGGGGGGGGGGAGGCGGGGGGGGGGGGAGGCGGGGGGGGGGGAGGCGGGGGGGGGAGGCGGGGGGGGGAGGCGGGGGGGGGAGGCGGGGGGGGGGGGGAGGCGGGGGGGGGGAGGGGAGGCGGGGGGGGGGGAGGGGAGGCGGGGGAGGCGGGGGGGGGGAGGGGAGGCGGGGGGGGGGGGGAGGCGGGGGGGGGGGAGGCGGGGGGGGGAGGCGGGGGGGGGGGGAGGCGGGGGGGGGGGGAGGCGGGGGGGGGAGGCGGGGGGGGGGGGGAGGCGGGGGGGGGAGGCGGGGGGGGGGGAGGCGGGGGGGGGGAGGCGGGGGGGGGGGAGGCGGGGGGGGGGGAGGCGGGGGGGGGGGAGGCGGGGGGGGGGGAGGCGGGGGGGGGGAGGCGGGGGGGGGGGGGAGGGGGGGGGGGGGGGAGGCGGGGGGGGGAGGCGGGGGGGGGGGGAGGCGGGGGGGGGAGGCGGGGGGGGGAGGCGGGGGGGGGGAGGGGGGGGGGGAGGGGGGGGGGGAGGGGGGGGGGGGAAGGAGGGGAGGGGGGGGGAGGGGGGGGGGAGGGGGGGGGGAGGGGGGGGGAGGGGGGGGGGGGAGGGGGGGGAGGGGGGGGGGAAGGGGGGGGGGAGGGGGGGGGGAGGGGGGGGGGGGAGGGGGGGGGAGGGGGGGGGGGAGGGGGGGGGAGGGGGGGGGAGGGGGGGAGGGGGGGGAGGGGGGGAGGGGGGGAGGGGGGGGAGGGGGGGGGGGGGGGGGGGGGGAGGGGGGGAGGGAGGGGGGGGAGGGGGAGGCGGGGGGGAGGGGGAGGTGGGGGGGAGGGGGAGGTGGGGGGAGGGGAGGCGGGGGGAGGGGGAGGCGGGGGGGGGGGAGAGGGGAGGCGGGGGGAGGGGGAGGGGGAGGGGGAGGCGGGGGGAGGGGGAGGCGGGGGGAGGGGGAGGCGGGGGGAGGCGGGGGGAGGCGGGGGGAGGGGGAGGCGGGGGGAGGGGGAGGCGGGGGGAGGGGGAGGCGGGGGGAGGCGGGGGGAGGGGGAGGCGGGGGGAGGGGGAGGCGGGGGGAGGGGGAGGCGGGGGGAGGCGGGGGGAGGCGGGGGGAGGCGGGGGGAGGCGGGGGGAGGCGGGGGGAGGGGGAGGGGGAGGCGGGGGGAGGGGGAGGGGGAGGCGGGGGGAGGCGGGGGAGGGGGAGGCGGGGGGAGGCGGGGGGAGGGGGAGGCGGGGGGAGGGGGAGGCGGGGGGAGGCGGGGGGAGGCGGGGGGAGGTGGGGAGGCGGGGGGAGGGGGGGAGGCGGGGGGAGGGGGGGAGGGAGGCGGGGGGGGAGGGGGGAGGGAGGCGGGGGGGGAGGGGGGGAGGGAGGCGGGGGGGGAGGCGGGGGGGGAGGCGGGGGGAGGGGGAGGCGGGGGGAGGCAGGGGGAGGGGGAGGCGGGGGGAGGCGGGGGGATCTGTTTTCCCCATCCTAGTAAGTTATCATTTAGGGCAGATGTTTTTACTTGTAGTTTTGTCAAAATGTTCTGCTTCACATATGTCTGCATTGGTCTGCATTCTCCATCTTCTGCCCGAAGCTATCTGCATCCCCCTACAATCTCTTGCTTTCATTTTTCTGCTTGCCGTGACTTCTGACTTCATATTAGCAAATGTTGCTATCATTCCTCTTGTCCAATAACTAAATCATTAATATCATTGGAACAGAGAAGAATTTCCAGGACAGATCTCTGGAGCATACCTACCACCCATAATGGACGGCACCGTGGCACAGTGCTGCCTCTCAGCACCAGGAGCCCAGGTTCAATTCCGGTCTTGGGTGAATGTGTGGAGTTTGCACATTCTCCCCGTGTCCGCGTGAGTTTCCTCCAAGTGCTCGGGTTTCCTCCCACACTCGAAAAATGTGCAGGTTAGGTGGACTGGCCATGGTAAATTGCCCCTTAGTTTCAGGGGGATTAGTGAGGTAAATATGTGGGGTTGTGAGGATAGGACCTGGGTGGGATTGTTGTCAGTGCAGGTTTGTTGGGCCAATGGCCTCCTTCTGCTTTGTAGGTATTCTGTGATAGTTTAGGTGGTGTAAGCTGTGGTTATATTGGTAGCACTCTTTTTTTATTATTTTCCTGGGTATGACTGTCGCTTCCTAGACCAACACTTTTGTTGTCCATCCCTAATTGCCTTTGTAAAGACCGCTGCCTCCTTGAACCGTTGCAGTCCATGTCATGTAGGTAGACCCACAGTGCTGTTAGGAGGGAGTTCCAGAAATTTGACCCAGTCACAGTGAAGGAACGGCGACGATATACTTCCAAGTCAGGATGGTGAGTAGCTCAGAGGGGAACTTGCAGGTGGTTGTATTCCCATGCTGCCGTTGCCTTTGTCCTTTGAGATGCTGAGGTCATGGGTTTGGAACGTGCTGTCAAAGGGTCCTTGGTGAATTTCTGCAATGCATCTTGCAGATGCTGCTACTGTGCGTCAGCGGTGGGGTTGTAGATCTTAGATTGTAGGTACAAGTCCCACTCTGGAGGCTTGAGTACAAAGTCTACACTGACACTCCAGTGAAGGGGGTTCCAAACTCACGTAGGCACTGTCCTTCATTTGAGATGTTAAAATGAGGACCTACATTTCATCTCAGGTGAATGGAGTAAAATAAAGGCACCACGCTGAAGAAGGGGATTGCACTCGAGGGGGTGCAAAAGAGATTCACCAGGATGCTGCCTGGGATGGGGCACTTAAGTTATGAAGCGAGATTGGACAGTCTTGAGTTGTTTTTGTTGGAGCAGAGAAAACTGAGGGACGACCTGATCAAGGTCTACAAGGTTCTGAGGGGCATGGACAGGGTGAATAGGGAGCAGCTGTTCCCTTTAGTTGAAGGGTCAGTCAGGAGGGGACATAGGTTCAAGGTGAGGGTCAAGAGCTTTATGAGGGATGTGAAGAAAACCTTTTTACCCAGAGGGTGGTGACAATCCGGAATGCATTGCCTGTGAAGGTCGTAGAAGCGAGTTGCCTCACATCCCTTTGAAAAGTACTTGGATGAGCACTTGGCACATCATGGGAATAGATGGGAGGTCAGGTGTTTCTCATGCGTCAATGCAGACTCGATGGGCCAAAAGGCCTTTTCTGCACTGTGTGATTTTGTGAATTCCCCTAGCTCTACTTGCTGATACATATCCCTCAGACCACATCACTAAAACAGATGATCAGGAGCGGCACGGTAGCATAGTGGTGAGCACTGCTGTCTCACAGCACCTGGGACCCGGGTTCAAATCTGGCCTCGGGTAACTGTCTGTGTGGAGTTTGCATGTTCTCCCCATGTCTGCGTGGGTTTCCTCTGGGTGCTCCGGTTTCCTCCCACACTCCAAAGATGTGCAGGTTAGATGGATTGATCATGCTAAATTGCCCCTTAGTGTCATGGGATTAGTAGCGTAAATACATGGGGGTGACAGGGATGCGGCCTGGGTGGGATTGTTGTCAGTGCAGACTCGATAGACCGAATGGCCTCTTTCTACACTGTAGGTATTCTATGATTCTATGATAATTATCACATTGTTGCCTGTGTGAAATTGGGTTCTTAGGTTTCCTACCTGATCATAGTAGCTCCATTTCAAACAATACTTCAGTGGCTGTAAAGCATTTTGTCACATCCTGATGCCATAAAAGGCACTATATAAATGCAAATTCTTCCTACTGTACTGTGGCCATCTTCCAGAGAATTTCCAGTTGGTCTCAGTTCCTGGAGCACCAAGGTTTGTTGGAAGAACTATCATAGTTCTGGTCACCCTGTTATAGAAAGGATATTATTAACTAAAAAGAGTGCAGAAAAGATTCACAAGGATGCTACCGGGACTTGATGGTTTGAGTTATAAGGAGAGGCTGGATAGACTGGGACTTTTTTCCCTGGAGCGTAGAAGGCTGAGGGGTGATCTTATAAAAGTCTATAAAATAATGAGGGGCACAGATCAGCGAGATAGTCAACATCTTTTCCCAAAGGTAGGGAAGTCTAAAACTAGAGGGCATAGGTTTCAGGTGAGAGGGGAGAGATACAAAAGGATCCAGAGGGGCAATTTTTTCACACAGAGGGTGGTGAGTGCCTGGAACAAGCTACCAGAGGCAGTAGTAGAAGTGGGTACAATTTTGTCTTTTAAAAAGCATTTCGACAGTTACATGGGTAAGATGGATATAGAGGGATATGGGCCAAATGCGGGCAATTGGGATTAGTTTCGTGGCAAAATAAAAGGGGCAACATGGACAAGTTGAGCTGTATACCTTTATGACTCCATGACTAAGTGTTCACTGCAAGAGAGAGAGAGGGATGCTTCTTCTATTTTTAATAAACTTGATTATTGTAATGTCAATGTTGGAGAAAATGATTCTAGTGCAGTGGAGAGGAAGTTAAACAGTGATGTTCGTTGAATTAGGAAATCTGCATCCTGGATTAATTCCTCAAACATGTGATTGTTTTAATAGTGAATGGAATGTTCAGTGAATATTATAATTTGCTGCTGTTTAATTATTCCTGCTCTAGAGAGGAGACAATTTCTTGTAGGGGGGAAATAATCGTTTTTTTCATTTGTGGGACATGGGCGTCGCTAGCTGAGCCAACATTTATTGCCCATCACTAGTTGCCCGAGGGCAGTTAAGAGTCAACCACATTACCGTGGCTCCGGAGTCACACGTAGGCCAGACCAAGTAAGGACGACAGATTTCCTTCCCTTAAGGGCTTTAGTGAACCAGATAGGTTTTTCCGACAATGGTTTTGTGGTTGCCATTAGATCTTTAATTCCAGAGATTTTTTATATTGAGTTCAAATTTCATCATGTGCCGTGGCGGGAATCGAACCCAGGTCCTCCAGAACATTTGCTGAGTTTCTGGATTAATAGTCTAGCGATAATACCACTAGGCCATTGCCTCCCTTATAATGTGTATTGTGTGTTTAATGTGTGTGTTTTGTGTGCACAGGACAGTGAGAAAAAAATAAGCAGTAAGGTGTGAGGCAACAAAGCGGCATGAAGGCCTGTCACTTCCCTTTACAGTGGCTGTACATTACAAGCACCCGCTTGTGTAGTTGGATGCAAGATACAAAGGATTTCAAGCCCCGCCTCTAAGCAATAAAATTACTTCAGTCATACACACCCAGGGAACCACATATAACAGTGGTGACTCTCCTTCAGGAAGAACGTCATTGATTGCAAAATTGTGACAGGTGGTATCTCATTATTTATTTTATTCCACATGTTTTTATATATGTATTTAATGCATCCTGTGTCACTTTGAAACTTACTCAGAGATTGACTTTTAGATATAACACAGTAGAATTCGAAATGGCTGGAATCTGGTCAGCTCGAACTGTTCGCAATTTAGCTGCTCGTCAGCCTAAGCTCAAAAGCAAAAGATTTAAAATGTTATGCTAATGGATGGGATAAAAAAAAACATTATAAATTATCTATCGGGGCTGAGTGGTATGCAGGGGGAGTTTGGTCTACTAACTAAATCATTCTTCAGGAAATTAAGCATCATATAAAGACAGGGTCTGAACAGGTCAGGCAAAGAAATCCCCCCTGGGTCTCTTAGAGGGAGAGAAAATAACCTTTCCTCTGTCGAGTTCACTTTGTGCCCTATTATGTTTGGAGACACAATTGGAAAATATGAAGCCTCACTGGCAATAGTGGATGAAGGGGAGAAGGCAAAGCATCATTAAAATCTCTCCACCAAACATTTCCTGCCCCTTTGCAAATGAACCCTTTCAGAACCAGAGTAGCATTTTTCCTTCCTTGCAACTGAAAATAAAAAAAAGAGTGAAATCAGATAACAGCCCAGTTGACAAATGGATAAACAGTTCTGTGGCTCCTGGTATAAATCTTCTTTCCGACACTCAATGTTGGGATGTTGTCAACTGTTTGCGTATCTTTGAAAGAAAGAAAATCAGAGGATTTAGTGCTTCTAAAGCAGAAGGGAAGATTTCACTCCTGAAACAATGGCACAGTGATTCGCTGCATCTGTTTAAAAATAGGTCACAATTGCATAAAGAAAATTACATTGCTTCCCATTTTGTGCAGAGTTTTTTTTTTACGCATTCCCTCAAATGAGAAAGAAAGGCTGGCATTTATATAATATCTTTTATGGCCTCTGGCCATCTCTACGGTCTTTACACTGAATGAAATAATTTTCAAGTGCAGTCACTGCTGTAATGTAGGAAATATGGCAGCTAATGTATGCATAGCGAGCTCGCACAAACAGTCACTTGATTTTACACAGAGGGTGGTAAATGTCTGGAACGCTTTGCCCAGGGAGGTGGTGGGAGCAAGTCCGAGAGTGGCATTTAAGGGGCATCTAGATGAATACATGAATAGGATGGGAATGGAAGGATGCGGACTCTGTAAGTGCAGATGGTTTTAGTTTAGGCAGGCATCATGATCGGCGCAGGCTTGGAGGGCCGAAAGGCCTGTTCCCGTGCTGTACTGTTCTTTGTTGTTTGTGATAATGATCAGACAATCTGTCTTAGTTATGTTGGTTGGTGAGGAAAGTTTGACCAAGGACTGGCAAGAACTCTTTTACATCCACCAGAGAACAAATCAACAGATAAATTGAGAGCACGAGCAGCCACTCAGCCCTTTGGACCTGCTCCACCATCCAATGAGTTGATGCCTGATCTGATTTTAACCTCAACTCCACCTATCGTTTCACCCCCTTGCTGATCAAGAATCTATCTGCCTCGGCCTTACATGTAGTCAAAGACTCTGAGTGGAATCCATCACGCAAACCAGCCTCCCATCCATTGACTCTGTCTACACTTCCCACTGCCTCGGCAAAGCAGCCAGCTGGACTTGCGGATAGCGAAGAGCATTGTCGGGCAATACAGCAGGATATAAATAGGCTGGAAAATTGGGCGGAGAGGTGGCAGATGGAGTTTAATCCGGATAAATGCGAAGTGATGCATTTTGGAAGAAATAATGTAGGGAGGAGTTATACAATAAATGGCAGAGTCATCAGGAGTATAGAAACACAGAGGGACCTAGGTGTGCAAGTCCATAAATCCTTGAAGGTGGCAACACAGGTGGAGAAGGTGGTGAAGAAGGCATATGGTATGCTTGCCTTTATAGGACGGGGTATAGAGTATAAAAGCTGGAGTCTGATGATGCAGCTGTATAGAACGCTGGTTAGGCCACATTTGGAGTACTGCGTCCAGTTCTGGTCGCCGCACTACCAGAAGGACGTGGAGGCGTTAGGGAGAGTGCAGAGAAGGTTTACCAAGATGTTGCCTGGTATGGAGGGTCTTAGCTATGAGGAGAGATTGGGTAGACTGGGGTTGTTCTCCTTGGAAAGACGGAGAATGAGGGGAGATCTAATAGAGGTGTACAAGATTATGAAGGGTATAGATAGGGTGAACAGTGGGAAGCTTTTTCCCAGGTCAGAGGTGACGATCACGAGGGGTCACGGGCTCAAGCTGAGAGGGGCGAAGTATAACTCAGATATCAGAGGGACGTTTTTTACACAGAGGGTGGTGGGGGCCTGGAATGCGCTGCCAAGTAGGATGGTGGAGGCAGGCACGCTGACATTGTTTAAGACTTACCTGGATAGTCACATGAGCAGCCTGGGAATGGAGGGATACAAACGATTGGTCTAGTTGGACCAAGGAGCGGCACAGGCTTGGAGGGCCGAAGGGCCTGTTTCCTGTGCTGTACTGTTCTTTGTTCTTTGTTCTTTGTTCATAATTAAGGACCCCACGCACCCAGGAAATTCTCTTTTCCACCGTCTTCCTTTGGGAAAAAGAGACAAAAGCTTGAGGTCACGTACCAACCGACGCATGAACAGCTTCTTCCCTGTTGCTGTCAGACTTTTGAATGGACTTACCTTGCATTAAGTTGATCTTTCTCTACACCCTAGCTATGACTAACACTACATTCTGCACTCTCTCGTTTCTTTCTCTATGAACAGTATTTGTTTGTATAGCGCGCAAGAAACAATACTTTTCACTGTTTGTTAATACATGTGACAATAATAAATCAAATCAAATCAAATCAAAAGAATTTTTCTGTCCCACCTGCCACGGGAATCATAGCAGGTGGGACAGAAAAGTAGGCAGACCATGCAAAGGTCCATTGAACTCAAGTGGGAATTTCCAGTCTTGGGGCGAGTGCGACTGGAAAATCCCACCTTCTGCCTCCATTACCTTTTGAGGAAAAGAAGGAAGACAGCACCTTGGTGTAATAACTCATTCAAAAGATAGCAAGTGCAATAGTGCAGCACTCCCTTCGTACTATGCTGAAGCATCAACCTACATTCTTTACTCAAGTATCTGGATTCCAGTTTGAACCCATTTGACTCTGAGACAAGAGGCTTACTTACTGAAGAGCAGCTAATGATGGGACAGATGTATATCCTTTGGAGCTGCACTTCAAAGATTTTCACTTCCAGGTGAGTAGTTCAAGGGTTCAAACCCCCACTGACATGGGAACAAATGTTGCAGCAACCCAACTTCAACTCTGAACGCTTTCAAAAAGATCTGGGTCTCTACCCCGCTTCACTTGACTTTCTGAGTAAACTCGACAAACAAGATTTTAGAGGAAATTAAGTGTCATTAGTCGATAGTTACCACATATGAAATCCCACTACCCAGCGACTGAATAATATTCCCTGATCCTATGATCAGTTTTTTGACTACCTGCCAATGACCATCATATCTTTTCATATGTACCTTATTTTTGTCAAAAGCATCTTGACAACGGGTACACTTTGGACAGAATAGGGCGGCACGGTGGCACAGTGGTTAGCACTGCTTCCTCACAGCACCAAGGACCCAGATTCAATTCCATCTGTGTGGAGATTGCACGTTCTCCCCGTGTCTGCGTGGATTTCTTCCGGATGCCCTAGTTTCCTCCCACAGTCCAAAGATGTGCTGGTTGGGTGGATTGGCCATGCTACAATGCCCCTTAGTGTTCCTAAGGTATAGGTTAGGGGGATTAGAGGAATAACTACGTGGGGTTATGGGAAAGAGCCTGGGTGGGATGCTCTGTCAGAGAGTCAGTGCGGAATCAATGGGCTGAATGGCCTGCTTCTGAACCGTAGGGATTCTATGATTCGATGAATAGCTAGAATGAATGGGCACTGCACCATGACAAATTGGCTTAAGTGGTTGCTTGGCGACATGCCAGATTCTTGCAATTAGTTTTCATTCCTCCCATTGGTAGAAAAGCAATTACAATTTATTGACACATTGTTTCTGCGACCGTTTGTCAACTCACTGCCCATTCTGAACATTCAGTTTCGAGAGGGACCAGGATAGAAGGGGATTCAGTGTTTTGAATGCTTATGATGTAACAACAATAAGAAACATAAAGGAATGATTGAGAGATTTAATCCAATTAGGCTCAGATCATTTTCATAAACAATTCAAATCTGTAGCCCTTGCTCAGATATCCATTATTCTATTTATAAACCAACTAAACAGCTGCAGTGAGACTCACTCCCAGTGTACATCATTAAGTTCTGGTAAGCAATGATAGCTCCTATTCCTCTGGATTAACTCATTCTGTGGTATTCACCCATCCTACTTATAAACTATCTGAACTCCTCAATTAGGATCCAGCCTCTAATTTACACCAAGATACCCATTATTTCATGTATAACTCACCCAAATGCCTATAACCCTCTCTGAGCAATCCATTGTTCTTTGTTCTTTGCTGGAATCTGAAATAAAAACAGAAAATGCTGGAAAATCTCAGCAGGTCTGACAGCATCTGTAGGGAGAGGAGAGAGCCAAAGTTTCTAGTCTCGATAACCCTTCGTCAGAGCTCTGCCGAAGAGTCTAGTTCTGGACTACCCCCGCCCCCCCATCGGGATCATTCTTTCTGAATCTACCCAGTCTAATCCTGTTAGAATTTTAGAAGTATCCATGAAATCCCCTCTCACTCTTCTAAACTCCAGTGAATATAATCCTAACTGACATAGTCTCTCCTCATGTGACAGACCTGCCATCCCAGGAATCAGCCTGGTAAACCTTCGCTGTACTTCCTCTATAGCAAGGACATCCTTCCTCAGATAAGGTCACCAAAACTGCTCACAGTCTCCAGGTGTGGCCTCACCAACGCCCTGAACAATGACAGTTAAATATCTCTATTCCTATACTCAAATCCTTTCACCATGAAGGCCAACATACCTGTCCCTATATTACAACAGTGACTTCAATTCATTGACTGTACAGAGCTTTGAGACATCCTGGGGCTTTCAAAGTTGTTATATTAATGGACGTCATTCCTTCTCTCTTTCTTTATAAACTAAATAACTCCAGCAGATTCCAACCTGAGACTCACTCCCCGTACACTTTATTCTGTATGTACAGCTTCCAAACTCCTCAATAAAAGCAAATGACTGCGGATGCTGGAATCTGAAACCAAAAGAGAAAATACTGGAAAATAGTAAAGCATTATAAGATATTCAGCATCTGTCAGGAGAGAAAAGAACTAACCCTTTATTATCTGTACTCGAAAGTTGGTTAGAGTTTTGACAAAGTGTCATCTGGACTTGAAAGGTCAGCTCTTTTCTCTCCTTACAGATTCTGCCAGGCCTGCTGAGATTTTCCAGCATTTTCTCTTTTGGATCCAAACTCCTTGGTTAGATGTTTGGTAATCATTCCCCACTCCCACTCTTCCATTTCTCTGCATAACTCCCTCTTTCTCACGAATGCAACCATCGCCCCACTCCCCATGGCTGCAACCACTTTTCACGCATGCATACTCTATTTCATTTGAGCTATCGACAGTTCAATAAGGGGATGAGAGGGGGAGCGGGGTGGGGCAAACCCAATTATTTGTTGAACTGCAAGAGTCGGCACTTTTGAGTAAACTGCACTTTTGTCAGGCAACATCCCGTGAAAATTAATTTGTTTTTTTAATCAATTTGTATTAAGTGGCAAACTCCCAGCACCATAAGTGCCAGATTGAGCAGTGCATTGGTCGGTCCATGTCTCTCAGTTTTTTTTCCACAATGGTGCAGTGTAGAGAGAGAAAGCACAATAGTATTAAGGTTTTTTTTATAAAAAAGGTAATCTCCTCAAGCCTTTGCATAGAGAATGACTGCTTCATAAAAATGAATGTGGTTTTTTTTTGCCCGGTCAAATCAAATGCAGATTTGAAGCAAATTGAGTTAATGTTGGAGGATACAAGTTGGAATGGATTGCAAACGGTTTTATTTTGCATTGTAATAACCATATGCACCTAAATCAATAGCTCGGAAAGAAAGCAATAATATCACATCAGCGAAGGAATGAAATACAGTATGTGGGGGGGTGGAGGGAGGGGAAGGCCAGCTGTGAAATGAAAGGATTTGTACAGGAATAGTGACATTTCATTAGGGAGTTATGGGAGACTATTGAATATAAATCCATTACACTAAACTCTATCTGATATAATCACACTTGAGACCGGTTACAGCTGCAGTATATTATAGTAAAGCATTATAAGATGTTCAGTCCCAGTTTGTGGTGCTTTATATCATAATATTCAGACAGCAGGCTACACCAATATACAGATATCTTTAAAATTAAGTAATATTGCAGAAAGTAATGGTCTTTGGTTAATGCTTTTGGGCTCTACCCATTTTCTGTTAGGTTGCCAAAAACACATCCATCAGGATGTTTTTGGCTGGCGTATTTCAAAGTGCTGACTCTTTTTAATTTCTTTCTGTTCTGTCCGTTCAAAACAATTGCCAGCTGATTTATGCAGTGCAATTATTGTGTTCTTTGCTGAATTTATTTGTGTCAAAGAATTAAAGCACTCTGCGATTTGCTGAATGTCTCTATTTTGCTGACAATATTTACAGTGCCCGGAGTGAACATCTCCATGTTGCAGAGTGCATGGATACTGGCTCCAGAGGAAAGAGATTCCCAATGTCCAACGCCTTGGGTGTCAACTTTGCAATGCTTTCTAATTACGCCAACTCACTTAGCTGCAGGTATTCGTTCCAATAGGGTGCAGCTTCCTAAACTTTGCCCTCAGAGAACAGGGACGGCACAGTGGTTAGCACTGCTGCCTCACAGCACTAAGGACCCAGGTTCGATTCCCAGCTTGGGTCACAGTCTGTGTTGAGTTTGCACAGTTTTCCCGTATCTCCGCGGGTTTCCTCCGGGTGCTCCGGTTTCCTTCCATAGCCCAAGGATGTGCGGGTTAGGTGGATTGGCCATGCTAAATTGCCCCTTAGTATTAGGGGGGATGAGCTAGGGTAAATGCATGGGGTTATGGGGATAGGGCTTGGGTGGGATTGTGGTCAGTGCACATTCAGTGGGTTGAATGGCCTCCTTCTGCACTGTCGCATTCTATGAACACCTATTTTCCACAGAAAGATTAAGATTACTCAGTGCATCCATTGCTCCAGGATTTATCAGCCTGGGGATGGTGGTGGGGGGGCGGTGATAGTAAGAGCTTGAGCTGTACTTAAGGCAGAAATGTGAAGGATCGTGAGTGCAAAGGGTGAGGTGCATGGTGTGAGGGTGGACTTTTCTGGTCTCTCACCTCCTTCTGCACAATACTGAAGGGGGTCTCACCAAAACCCTGTACAATTTTAGCAAAACATACTTTCCTGTACTCCAATTCCCTTGCAATAATGACCAATATGCCATTTGACTTCCTAACTGCCCGCTGTTTTTCGATGCTAACTTTTTTGCATTCTTTGTCCATTCAAAAAGTCTGATGGCAGCAGGGAAGAAGCTGTTCTTAAGTTGGTTGGTTCGGGATCTCAGACTTTTGTATCTTTTTCCCGACGGAAGAAAGTGGAAGAGAGTATGTCCAGAGTGCCTGGGGTCCTTAATTATGCTGGCTGTTTTTCCGAGGCAGTGGGAAGTGTAGACAGAGTCAATGGATTGGAGGCTGGTTTGCGTGATGGACTGGGCTACGTTCACAACCTTTTGTAGTTTCCTGCAGTCTTGGTCAGAGCAGGAGCCATACCAAGCTGTGATACATCCAGAAATAGTGATACATCCACAATAATAAGAAGTCTCACAATACCAGCTTAAATTCCAACATGTGCCAGAGATGCCATCTTTTGGGGGAGTCATTAAAACCCATGTCCCAACTGTTCTCTCAGGTGGATGTGGAAGATCCCATGACATTATTGTGGATATCATGATGTGGAGATGCTGGTGTTGGACTGGGGTGGGCACAGTAAGAAGTCTCACAACACCAGGTTAAAGTCCAACAGGTTTATTTGGAATCACGAGCTTTCGGAGCACTGCTCCTTCATCAGGTGAGTGATGAAGGAGCAGCGCTCCGAAAGCTCATGATTCCAACTAAACATGTTGGAATTTAAGCTGGTATTGTGAGACTTCTTATTATTGTGGATGTATCACTATTTCTGGATGTATCACTGCTTGGTATGCTCCTGCTCTGACCAAGACTGCAGGAAACTACAAAAGGTTGTGAATGTAGCCCAGTCCATCACGCAAACCAGCCTCCAATCCATTGACTCTGTCTACACTTCCCACTGCCTCGGAAAAACAGCCAGCATAATTAAGGACCCCACGCACTCTGGACATACTCTCTTCCACTTTCTTCCGTCGGGAAAAAGATACAAAAGTCTGAGATCCCGAACCAACCAACTTAAGAACAGCTTCTTCCCTGCTGCCATCAGACTTTTTGAATGGACAAGGAATGCAAAAAAGTTAGCATCGAAGAACAGCGGGCAGTTAGGAAGTCAAATGGCATATTGGTCATTATTGCAAGGGAATTGGAGTACAGGAAAAAGTATGTTTTGCTAAAAGTGTACAGGGTTTTGGTGAGACCACATCTGGATACTGTGTGCAGTTTTGATCTCCACATTTAAGAAAAGATATGCTTTCATTGGACACGGTACAATGAAGGTTCACATTATTTGGTCCCAGGGATGAGAAGATTGTCCTATGATGAGAGGCTAAGCGAGCTTGGTTTTTCACTGGAGTTTCGGGAAATGAGAGGTGATCTCACTTGACAGGGGTGATGCTGTAAGATTGTTTATGCTAGTCAGAGAATCTAAAACACATGGGCACAGCTTCAGGATAAAGGAGGCAAGCATTTAGAACTGAGACAAGGGAAAATTATTTCACGCAAAGGCCTGTGAATCTTATCCTCAAACTATGATCCCTAGTTCTAGACTGCCTCACCATTGGGAACATTCTTTCTGAACCTACCCTTTCTAACCCTGTTAGAATTTTATAAGTTTCTATGAGAGATCCCTTCTCACTCTCCTAAACTCCAATGAACCCCAGAGCTTTACAGATGCTCCAGCGTTGAATACATTTAAGGCTGGGATAGACAAATCTTTCAAGGGATTAAGTAAGATACATGGGGAACAGGCAGGGAAGTGGAGCTAAAACCCCAGTTAAGGTCAGCCATGATCATATTGAATGGCGAAGCAGGCTCGAAGAGCCATAGGATCGACTCCTGTTCCCATGTGTGTTATCACATTGCTGTTTGTGGGAGTTTACTGTGCATAAATTGGTCCCAAAAGGGAAAATGCTGGAAAATCTCAGCAGGTCTGGCAGCATCTGTAATGAGAGAAAAGAGCTGGCGTTTTGAGTCCAGACGATCCTTTTTCAAAGCTTTGACAAAGGGTCGCCTGGACTCGATACGTCAGCTCTCTTCTCTCATTACAGATGCTGCCTGACCTGCTGAGATTTTCCAGCATTTTCCCTTTTGGTTGCAGATTACAGCGTCTGCAGTAATTTGCTTTTATGCATAAATTGGTTGTTGTTTCCTACATTAGAGTAGTGACTATACCACCAAAATTGACCGTAAAGCAGTTTGGGACATCTTTTGATCACGGAAGGTGGGTTTTTAAATGCAAGATCGTGTTCGGTCTTGGCTCCCCATGTACAGTGCCGAGGGTGGGCTTGACCAATCAATCATCGCAGACGTCCAAGCTTCGTGGTGGAAAAACACACGGGGAAATCTCACCACCCAAGGAACGGGCCAATAGAAACAATCCAGCAACTGGCTTTTACTCATTTTGCTTACATTAGTTATAAGAGTGCAGCATGCACTGTCAACAGCTTAAGCCTTGGCAGATTTGAGAAATGGCCCACACAGGTAACATGTTTGAGAATTTATGACTGTGCCTCACCTACCACGATCAAACCGTAGCCTCCTGTCGCCATCAATTATCACATCAAAACTTTCACTTATACAAAAAACTCAATGGATCTCGGCCATGCAATAAACTACAGTTAGAATGTTGACAGCTTACATTTTCCATGTTTCTGAAACAGTTTGTGACTACGAGATATAATGTGTGTGCTGAGAATAATTTGTAAGCAACTTCCAGCTGGATTTATGCTTGACTTGGTGAGTTATGGAAGTAGCGAATAGAGTCACATTGAATATTTTTACTATATATTTTGGATGAAACTTTAGAGCAAGCTGTAAATTGTTTCATGGGGTCAGAAAGGGACATTCTGAAATATGGAGGAATACAACTATTCAACTGAGCTTTAATTTGTGCAGTTTATAATTGTGACCAATATTTGTTTATTGGCTGATTTCCTCTTTGTGTACGACCCTAATGGCACCAAGCGTAGATCTGCAGAGGTGGAGCTACTCAGGTGTTGCCATTTTTGCACTACACAGTACAAAAACAGGCCATTCAGTCCAACAGGTTAGTACTGGCTGCATTGAGCAGATTTAGTTTTATTCTTTCATGGGATGTGAGCGTCACAGGCAAGGTCAACATCTGTTGCCCATCTCTAATTACCCTTGAACTGAATTACTGCATGGTTTGCTGGGCCATTTCTGTGGCCTGGAGTCACATGAAGGCCGTGCTAGGTAAGGAAAGCAGATATGTTTCATTCATTCATGGGATGTGGGTCTCACTGGCTGGGCCAGAATTTATTGCCCATCTATGGGGGCATTTAAGAGTGAACCATATTGCTGTGGGTCTGGAGTCACATGTAGGCCAGACCAGATAAGGATGGCTGATTTCCTTCCGTAAAGAATAGTAGTCAATGAGGTGAGTTTTTCCAACAATCGACAATGGTTTCATGGTCATCATTGGATTTTTCAATCCAAATTTTTATTGAATTCAAATTTCACCATCTGCTATGGTGGGATTCAAACCTGGGTCCCCAGAGCTTTAGCCTGGGTCTCTGGATTACTAACCCAGTGACAATACCACTGCCTCTCTTGAACATGAGTGAACCAGATGGGTTTTTGTGGCAATCAATGATAGTTATTAGGGTCACCATTACAGAGACTAGCTGTATAATACAGATTCATTCACTGAACTTAGATTCCACCAGCTGCCATGGTGGGATTCGAACCTTTGCTACAAGAGCATTGATCCTTGGGCCTCCAGATTACATGTCCAATGATATTACCACTGTGCCACCATCACCCTCCATTTCTCTATCAATAAATGATTTACATTGAAAATGTTACATCTGAACAGTGGGTCTTAAGAGCTGATTTTGTAAAAATCAAACTAATACAGTGGGCGGGATTCTCCAATCTCGTCCGTGGCAGCAGCCATTGCGAGCAAGAATGGAAGATTTGGCATTCTAGCCAAAACTGCATTCATAGAAAATACGAATTAGAATCATAGAAACCCTACAGTGCAGAAAGAGGCCATCTGGCCCATCGAGTCTGCACCGACCACAATCCCACCCAGGCCCTACCCCCATATCCTGACACATTTACCCACTAATCCCTCTAACCTACGCATCTCAGGACATTAAGGGGCAATTTTAGCATGGCCAATCAACCTAACCCACACATCTTTGGACTGTGGGAGGAAACCGGAGCACCGGAGGAAACCCACGCAGACACGTGGAGAATGCGCAAACTCCACACAGACAGTGACCCAAGCCGGGAATCGAACCCAGGTCATTGGAGCTGTGAAGCAGCAGTGCTAACCACTGTGCTACCATGCCATCCGCTAACCACTGTGCTACCGTGCCGCCCACAAACCCACTGTGATCGACACTGGAAAATCCCAGCTGCAAGTGAAGATGGGAGAATTTTTTAAAAATCCATTTTATGGGATGTAGGTGTTGCTGGCTAGGTCGGCATTTATTGCCCTTGAACTGGGTTTCGGAAGACACTTCAGAGTCAATCACATTTCTGATGGTTCTGGAGCCACAGGTGGGCCTGACCAGGTAAGGATGGTAGATTTACTTCCCGAAAGGACATTAGTGAACCAGATGGGTTTTTCCAACAATGAACAATGGTTTCATGGTCATCAGTAGATTCTTAATTCCAGATATTTTTTATTTAATTCAAATTCCAACAGTTGCCATGGTGGGATACAAACCTGAGACCCCAGAGCATTACTCTGGGTCTCTGGATTGCTAGTCCAGTGATAATTCCACTGTGCGATTGCCTCCCCATTTCAGCAAATGGATGGAATTACCACACGAAAGAGTGGAACAAGAAAAGGGAGAGTGAATATGAAGCTGTATTCTCTGTGATCCATTACTTAACTTTGTGATTGTTTCATTTAAGAAAGAAATCCTTGTGTACAATGTAGCCTATCACATTCACTCGACACTCAGAAGTAAATTATTTTGTAAGATTTACGCGGGCTTGAACATAAATTATTAATTGTCAAATCAACCTGCTAATGAAGTCATATATATCTACATTCCCTTCTGGCAGACTGAATAGACCTTACAATGTTATCCTTGCAGCCTTCAGAAAGAAACTTTTACATACACATTAAAGAACCATGCAGTGCAAAAGGAGGCCATTCAGTCCATCACACCTGTGCTGGTTCTCTTAAAGAGTTATTTCTATTCCCCTTTCCTTTCATTTGTAAGAATATGTCCAATACTGTTTTTGAAAGCTACATTTCAACCACCCTTTCAGACAGAACACTCCACAACAATTGCTGAGCAAAAAGCTTAACTCATCTCTCCTCTCAAAGTTTTGGCTATTATCATATGTGTCAGTGCAAATATTTTCTCCCTATCCACTGTGTCAAAACCCCTCATACTTTAGAATACCTCTATTAAATCTTAATCTTCTGCATGGAGGACAATCCCAGCTTCTCCAGTCCCTCCGGCAGACTAAATTTCCTTATTTTGAGGACCATTCTTGTAATTCTGCACCCTCTTTGAGGCTATGATATACAATTGTGGTGCCTTGAACTTGGTAAGTTCGTATCAGTGATTTACCACAACTTCTCTGCAGCCCCGTCATCTCGAAATGAAATTCAACAAGGCTCTTGAACATGATCCAGTCTTGTATCGCTATTATGGGGTCTGGTGTGCAGTCCTCTTGATGACATACCTCTTCCTCTAAGGGAACAGAAGCGAGTGGATCCTATGGGGTCTTTCATCATCCCAGTTTACTCCAATCCCAAAGTTTATCCAACATCTTCTAAAAGCAGTCAATTGTGTCAAACTCAAATGCGAAGTCTGCTCCTTGCGGAGTTCTCGAATCCATCAGCATGAGGCAGTTAAATTAACAACAGTTAAATGATGCCTAAATCAGCACTGGGATTGCCAAGGCCACAGCTGCTGTGTCAAAGTTGAGAGGTCAAGTGCGGACCAATGATAAATTAAGCAAAAATACAAATCTTCATGCTTACCAGACTTGTGATCTAAGCACACCCCATTAGAGCAGCGAAGTGAATAGCAGCTGAGTCGCTTCCCACTCCCTTGCCTTGGGTGAATGTTCCACATCTCCTGGCAGGACAAAGACTAGGATTTTTCAGCCCTTCCTGCCGGCGGGATCTTGCAGTCCCGCTGAAGGTGATCCTCCCTCAGCAGGTTCCCCGGCGGCAGAGCTGGTGAGCAAGGCGGGACTGGAAGATGCTGCAGGAGGCTGATGGTGAGCTGCCTCCACCATCAGAAAAAATGCGATGGGGTAGCGGCGGAAGAGAGTGGTGCTGCCAAATCCTAGCAGTGTATCAAATATGGTAGTACACAAGCGACGCCCAGCCTGTTTCCATTCTTGAATCAGCCACATTCCCAGTGTCTTGCTCTACGGTGAGATTGCTATTAGCATGAGAACAACAGGTTGCCCATGTCTATAATACAAGGAAATCTCTATGTGAGTCCTCCAAGTTGACTGGGATCGGAGTTGGTACATGGGAAGTACCCAGTATTGGGTGGCACAATGGTTAGCTCTGCTCCCTCACAGCGCCAGGGACCCAGGTTCAATTCCGGCCTCAGGTCACTGTCTGTGTGGAGTTTGCACGTTCTCCCTGTGTCTGCGTGGGTTTCCTCCGGGTGCTCCGGTTTCCTCCCACAGTCCAATGATGTGCGGGTTAGGTTGACTGGCCATGCTAAATTGCCCCTTAGTGTCAGGGGGATTAGCAGGGTAAATAATATGTGGGATTATGGGAATAGGGCCTGGGTGGGATTGTGGTCGGTGCAGACTCAATGGGTCGAACGGCTTCCTTCTGCACTGTAGGGATTCTTTGGTTCTATGATTCTAAGTCCTCGATGATGACCAGAGTACCTGGAGACAAGAAGTCAGGGGAAGGGTGTGGAAAAAAGCAGCAGACAAAAGAAATGACCAGTTGGTGGAAAAGAAAGACCATCGGAAGGAAACAAAATCATCAACTGACCTCAGGCCAACACCATCTGTGCCACCTATGGAAGGGACTACCACTCACCTATTCACCTCGAACGCCACAACAGATGATGCTGAATCCAGAAGCGACAGTTACCCTGGGTGTAGTCCATCGTCTCCTGAGAGGGACGACTGCGATTATCATGAATGTGTGATCCTCCATGGCATTGCTTTCACAAATCAAAGGGCATACTGTGTTATAAGGAGAGGACAAAAGTGCGTTCTTTAACCAAGTGGTGGATTCACACAAGGTTGCAGGTGAGAATTAGGGCTTTGTTTGATTGGCAGGTCAATTAAGTTGCTGGGAGATAATGTGGAACCAATATGTTTTTGGAGAGAAGGAGCAGAGAGCCAGGGCATTTTTTTTAGAACAATTTGCACAGTGCCAGGGGTAGAAAGTGCAAATTATCCTAATTGTGAGAATATATTATTGAAAATGTTTAAACTTTCCCAACATTTTTACTTAGCTTCGAGCAGTTCAGTTGCTCTTAATTTGTGCTAAATTGCTTGCCCATAATCAGCAATAGCTCTTGGAACAATGGGAGGAGCAGAGCAAGAGTCAATCACATGAGATAAAATCACCAATCAGGTTTGTGTGAATAAATCTGCCTCATATATATATCTCCTCACAGGCATAATTTCTTTGTTTTTTGTCACATTGATGAGCTATTGATTTTCTTTCTTATCTTCTCACTGATTTATAAGTCATATATTTGAAATATTTGAAAATTGTGTATGAGTTTTTTTTTCAAAAAACAGATCAAGTGAATACACTTTGCAGTGTTAAGAATTCTGCTGTAAACTTTGAACAGCTCTGGAAAATTCACACTTGTTTTGAAATACTAACCAAGAGGGGAAACCATAGTCAGCAAGTTCCTCAATCGATAACCTACATTCAGATGTAGTTAAAATGTCCCAAGATGCATCACAGGAGCAGCATCGAAAGAACATTTGGCACTGCAATACATTTGGGGCGGCACCGTGGCACAATGGTTAGCACTGCTGCCTCGCAGCACCAGAGACCCGGGTTCGATTCCCGGCTTGGGTCACTTTCTGTGCAGAGTCTGCACGTTCTCCCCGTATGTTTCCTCCGGGTGCTCTGGTTTCCTCCCACAGTCCAAAGATGTGCTGGTTAGGTGGATTGGCCATGCTAAATTGCCCCTTAGTGTCCCAAGATGTGTAGATTAGATGGATTAGCCATGATAGATGTGTGGGGTTATGGGCATAGGGTAGGAAAAAGGGCATGGGTACTCTGTCAGAGAGTCGGTGCAAACTTGATGGGCCAAATGGCATCTTCTGCACTGTAGGGATTCTATGATTCTATAAAGTAGTGGGTCAGGTGGCCAAAAGCTTGGTCAAAGAGGTAGATTCAAATGAGGAAAGAGACGAGAGATTTAGGGAGGCAATTGCAGATCTTTGAGTCCTGGGGAGCGGAAGGCATAGCCGCCAATGGTGGAGCGATCAGAGATGAGAAGACTTGGGCTAACTGGTAAGTAATATTTGTGCTACACAAGTGCCAGGCAATGACCATCTCCAACAAGAGAAGATCTACCCATCGCCCCTTGATATTCAGTGGCATTACCATCACTGAATCCCCCACTAGCAACATCCTTGGAGTTGCCATTGGCCAGAGACTGAACTGGATTTGCCTGATAAATGATATGGCTACCATAGCAGGTCAAAGGCTAAGGATCCTATGGCAAGTAGCTCACCTCCTGACTCCACAAAGCCTGTTCACCATCTACAAGGCACAAATCAGGAGTGTGATGAAATACTCTCCACTTGAATGAGTTCAGCTCCAACAATATTCAAGAAGCCTGATACCATCCAGGGCAAAGCAGCCCACTTGATTGCTACCCTGTCCACAAACATTCAATTCCTCCAACATTGAGGAACAACAGGAGCCATGTGTACAATCTACAAGATGCACTGCAGGAACTCACCAAGGCTCCTTACGCAGCACCTTTCAAACCCATGACCAGTGCCACGTCAAGGGACAAAAGCATCAGGTAACTGGGAATATCACCACCTGGAGGTTACCCTTCGAGTCACTCACCATCCAGATTTGGAAATATATCACCATAGCTTATCACTGGATCAAATACCTTGGAATTCCCTCCCAGCACTGTGGGTGTACCTACACCTCAGGGGCTGCAGCAGTTCAAGAAGGCAGCTTACCACCATGTTCTCAAGGGCAATTAGGGATGGGCAATAAATGCTGGCCTAGATAGTGACACCCGTATACAGCAAATTCATTTTTTTAAAGGCCAGAGTTTGGGAAGCAGAAGTGAAGTGTCGTTAAGAGATATGGAGGAACTAAAAGAGATCATGAGGAATGTGAAAATAAGGCTGAGAATTTTAAAATTGAGGCAATGAGGAGCCAGGGACAGCACGGTGGTACAATGGTTAGCACTGTTGCCTCACAGTACCAGGGACCCAGGTTCGATTCCTGGCTTGGGTCACTGTCTGTGCAGAGTCTGCACAGCTAGGGAAGCAATGGAATAGCCATGTTTACACGCGACTGAGGCATGAATAAGTGTTTGAACTGAGGCGGAATTGGTGTTGGATGATGTTATGGAGGTAAAAATAGGCAGTCCCATTGATTGTGTGGATATAAGTTCAAACTTTATCACAGGGCAGATGCAACACCCAAGGTACCAGGGGGAGAAATGAACTTTCCTAATTTTTTGTAGAAAGCTTACTTTCTGCACATGGATATCATAACAATTCTCTAAAGCAATCAGCAATTTGTTTTATTTTCAAAATGCTTTCAATCATGAAGATGAATGTGGTTACTAAAGTTCCTAACTTTTTTCCATGAGATATTCAGACATTAGCAGTTTTGATAAAAGGTAAGTACTTGCCTGGAATGGAAGCACCTTTGTCTGGGCCCAATATTGGGAAGTTACAAGACACATGACTGTTTGGAGCTGGCTTCTGCTAAGGATCTTCAATGTTTCATCCATGATCTGTAAGTTTTAAACCCATGTTTCCAACGAGGGTCCACTTTGGACTGAGAGAACACCCTTTGGCACAGAACTTAAAACAGAAGGATTTGATCAATAGGTGAGCAATTGTTGGAATGTTAATCAGATCTTGTGGACAATAGAGCATCATAATACCAGTTCTGAAACAAGATATTTCCTCATTATATTGTCATAAAGAACATAGTAAAAAGGTGAGGGCAATCGGCCCCTTAGGGCTAACCCATCATTCAATAGAATCATGTTAATTCCATCTATTCATTTTAGTTCAACATCCCTTGCTAGTAAAAATATCTAATGTATTTTAGAATTAGTCAATTGTCTCCCCATACTGAACAGCCTTTGAGAGAAGGCATTCCCAGCTGTATGAAGAGATACTTCTTGACATCAACCTTAACTGGCAGAGCTGTAATTTTGCAGTTTCTATCCTTTTACCAATGAATGCTTACAAGGCAGAAGGAGACCATTCGGCCCATCAAGTCTGGCCCTCCGAAACAGCGTAAGAAGTTTAACAACACCAGGTTAAAGTCCAACAGGTTTATTTGATAGCAAAAGCCACACAAGCTTTCGGAGCTCCAAGCCCCTTCTTCAGGTGAGTGGGAATTCTGTTCACAAACAGCATCATATCCAGGCTCATCCCCCCCTTATCTCCATAAACTCCACATTTACTATGGCTAATCCAGCTAACATACAAATCTTTGGACATGAGGGGCAATTTAGCATGGCCAATCCGCCTAAACTGCACACCCTTAGTTTGTAGGAGGAAACCAGAGCACCCAGAGGAAACCCATGAAGACATGGGGAGAGCTTGCAAACTCCACACAGTCACCCAAAGGCAGGTATCAAACCCGAATTCCTGATGCTGTGAGGCAGCAGTGCTAACCAATGTGCCACCAAGCTGCCCTTTTGTCCTGGGATCCTCATCAGAGGAGGTAGTATTTATATTTCTGCCCTACCAAATCCTTCAATCATTTTAAATGTCTCAGTTGGAGGCATGAAACTTCCTCAGAATAGTGGTTCCATCCCTTAGCTTGTCAACCTGTGCTACTTTTCCCTATGCACTTAGTAAGAAGCTTCATAACACCAGGTTAAAGTCCAACAGTTTTATTTGGAATTGCGAGCTTTCGGAGCGCTGCTCCTTCATCAGCTGAGTGGAGAGGTAGGTTCACAAACACGGCATATATAGACAAAGACACAATTGCAAGAGAATGATTGAAATGCAAGTCTTTTTAGGTAATCAAGTCTTTACAGGTACAGACAGTGCAAGTGGAGAGAGGGATAATCACAGGTTAAAGAGGTGTGAATTGTCTCAAGCCAGGACAGTTAGTAGGATTTTGCAAGCCCAGGCCAAACGGTGATAGCCCAACTGATAGTCCTATGCTCTTGACTACAAATCAATGCAGAACGTGTTTCAAATGTTCCTCTTAGCTGTTGAATAGCAACGTATGGTTCTGTTGCCTCAGTGTATTTAAAACTGTGTTTTGTCCACAATTTGTGATTCAAGAATATAGTCAGAATAATGAGCTCCTCAGGGCAAGGAATTGAGAAAACTGAGTGTATTAGGTACAGAATTATTTAAAATTACATGTTGTCATATTTTATTCATGTGTCAAATGATCATACCTGAACAAACATCTCCACTCTGGGTTAGACAGCTTGTTTACTAGACTATAATATTCCTCTGGCTGAGTACGTAAAAAGCTTTTTGCATTTAGCCAAGTACTTGCAATGCATTTGTAACATATCAGCACATGATTGATGGCCTTAAACTGCAGTTATACTGCAGGTGCTGTCTGTGACCAATCCTTGCTGTTAGGGAACTGTGAGTCCACAGTACCGAGGTTTTCTCTGCATCGCTCTGTAGTAAAAGCAAATAGCTGTCTGTGTTCATTCTGGCAAATATCATAGGACATGAAATTCATCTTCAGCAACAACAGAAAATGGAAGATAGTTGCCAGAATTTTACCGGCATGCCCGCCCAGAATCGGGGCAGGCGAGGTTCGCAGAACAGAATTTTCCATTGACCTCGGGCAGGATTTTACGAGCCTCGCCTAAGCGAGGTCGTAAAATCCCGATCAATGAACCTACAGCCTATTTCACAGTGCGACCAATTTTCAGTTGAAAAGAAAATCAAGTTGCAATGACCTCAACGAGGCCCAGGAGGTGGGCCTCTTGGAGTATGAGCTCCCTGATTGAGGTAATGATTGCCTGCTCTGTCAGGGAGTTTCAGCTGTGTATATACTGAGGAATGGCAGGGCTACCGACACTCCGGATCCTGACTTTGTACCTGAGACACTCTTAGGAGTGGAATTGAGTTTATAAATAAAGGGAATCTCATGAAGGGACACCGGCCTCGGAGGAGTTTTTGATTTGATTTATTATTGTCACATGTATTAGTATACAAGGAAAAGTATTGTTTCTTGCGCGCTATACAGACAAAGCATACCGTTCATAGAGAAGGAAAGGAGAGGGTGCAGAATCTAGTGTTACAGTCACAGCTGGGGTGTAGAGCAGTTACTTCACAGGTGAAATAAGAAATGGCTGGTTGATGCTCGATAGCCGATTTTTGCATTTCAATTCCAAAAAGTCTGGAATGTCAACTCCATCCAGATCGTTCAATCTAGATTTTATGAATAATCATTCTATCATTGATTTCTTGTTGTCAGAATCACCACCGTGTGTTGATTGTTTTGTACCTTAAGGGTGGCACAGTGGTTAGCACTGCTGCTTCACAGTGCCAGGGACCTGGATTCAATTCCCGGCCTGGGTCACTGTCTGTGTGGAGTCTGCACATTCTCCCTGTGTTTGCGTGGGTTTCTTCCGGATGCTCCGGTTTCCTTCTACAGTCCAAAGATACGTGGATTAGGTGGATCGGCCATGCTAAATTGCCCCTTAGTGTCAGGGAGACTAGATAGGTTAAATGTATAGGGTTGTGGGAATAGGGCCTGGGTGGGATTGTTGTCGGTGCAGACTCGATGGGCTGAATGGCCTCCTTCTGCACTGTCGGGATTCTATAATTCTATGATACTAAGGAACAGGAGGAGCAGTTTTGTTACTTGAGTTTGCTCTGCCTTTCAGTCAGTTATCATAGAAACATGGAAACTAGAAGCAGGAGTAGGCCATTCGGCCCTTCGAACCTGCTCCGCAATTCATCTTGATCAAGACTGATCATTGAATTCAATATCTTGATCCCCCCCTTCCTCTCATATCCCTTGATACCTTTAGCCCCAAGAGCTATACCTAATTTCCTCTTGAAATCAGACAACGTTTTGGCCTCAACTACTTTCTGTGGTAGTGAAGTCCACACATTCACCACTCTTTGGGTGAAGAAATTTCCCCTCACCTCAGTTCTAAAAGGTTTACCCCTTATCGTCAAACTATGACCCCTAGTTCTGGACTCCCCCACCATTAGGAACATTCTTTCTGAATCTACCCTGTCTAAACCCTGTTAGAATTTTATAAGTTTATCCTAATTCTATTTTCCAGCCTTGGCTCCCTGCCTGTTGTAAAATGGATAATCAAGCAGCGCTGTTAACCCACAATTCCCTTTCTAAACAGCAATCCACCTCCCTCATGCTGTGAGTTGACTCGATCTGTATCAGCTCCTTTCTCTGGGAGTCTATTTTTTCGTACCAATTGGCACACTGGGGCCGACAATGTTTTTGTTCACTAATTCTAATCTTACTTGAGATTTGTGATTACTGTCGTTGGTGTTAGTCTTCAGTTCGTTGTCCAAGTCACATTGCTTTCTTATTTAAACCTTAAATCTGCCTTCCATCATTATAATGTACTCTCCATAGTGTCTTCTACCAGTGAAAATACGTTTCTTTTCACAAGTTATTCCCAATGGTCTTGAAATTAGCCTTCTCATTCCCTTTTTAGTGCTTCAACATTCTTTGTCAGATCGGGGAACATATTTGCATAATATACTCCAGGGTGGGTCTCACCATTGATCTCCATAATGTCAGTCAATGCATGTAGAGACCTTTGCTCAAAGGCATCTGAATGGTGTTGAAATTTTAAATTGTAATAACTGCGTGAACTGTCCTGTCAAATCCATTTACTATCATTAATGATGTTGTGACCAGTGGTGCAGGGCAGGTCCATGTGAATGGGAGATAGGGACCAAGTGGAGGTGTGCAGTTACATACTCCAAGGTCTACAGCGGAGGCAGAGACCATAACTTAAGAAGTACTTAATTAAGCACTTGTGATGCCGAGGTATACAAAGCTCTGGGCCAAGTGCTAGAAATTGGCATTAGAATAGTTAGGTAGTTTATGACCGGTGCAGATGTGATGGGCCGAAGGGCCTTTTCTGTGCAGTAGACCTCTATGGGTGGGATTTTCCAGCTGTGCACGCCCCAAGGCCAGAAAGTCTTGCCTGAGGACAACGGACCTTTCCATAGTCCGTTTCCGTCCGCTATGATTCCCTTGGCAGGCGGGACAGGAAAATCCCACCCCATGACTCCATAACCCACCCAGTGCTAGTCATAGAATCTCTACAGTGCAGAAGAGGCCATTCAGCCCATCGAGTCTGCACCGACTCTCTGACAGGGTATCATACCCAGGTCCTCTTCCTCGCCCTATCCCTGTAGCCCCACACATTTACCATGGCTAATCCACCTAACCTTGCCATCTTGGGAGACTAAGGGGCAATTCAGCGTGGCCAATCCACCTAACCGGCACATCTTTGGACTGTTGTTTCCATGCCAATTTCTTTTTTGGACAGATGCATCTCACACAAAATATAAGGCAGCTTCAATAATAATACATTGGCTTATTTTTATTTCAGGGTAATGTTGGGCCCAATTCTCCCACGGCAACCCGCAAATTTTCTGGCGGGACCGGTCCGGAGAATCGCGTGTCAGCCATTTTACGGGATTTACGCATGTGCCGGGAACGCATGCGCGTCTCCCAGATCTGGAGAACAGTCGCAGTTGAGACCACGCTGGAAACCGGTGGGAAGAGAGGTAAGTCATTTGAATTTTTAAAAAATGTATTTTAAATATATTTTGCATTTGATTATCGGGCCCGGCACTGAACTTGCCGGGCCCGATAGCATCTCCCACCCTGCCAGGAGTACTTCATTCCGGCGGGGTTTAGAGTAGCTCCCCACGTTCGGGGAACTAGCGGGAGACCCTGTCAGAATGAAGGGGGTGCAACTGCTCCCCCGCCCCCTCCAGGGGGTCGGGCGGCAGGGTGATCCCCGGGCATGGGCAGATAACACCCCCCTCCCACCCAGAAATGGAACGTATTATTATCTGCTAAGTTGCCAGGACGCCAAGTTGTGTTACTTTTATCCAAGCTCTCATCTAACCAGAGTTGGTGTCAAGCATTCAGTTCTGGGCATTGCATCTCAGGACGGATATATTGGCTTCGGAAGCGGTGCAGATTCAACAGAATGATACTGGGGTAGAAAGAGATCAATTATGAGGATGGGTTGCACGACCAAGGCTCATATCCCCTTGAGTGTTGAAGATTAAGGGTGATCTAATTGAAGTGTTTAAGATGATTAAAGGATTTGACAGGGTAGAGAGAGAGAAGCTATTTTCTCTCTTGGAGGAGTCCAGAACAAGGGGAAATAGTCTCAGAGCAGAGCTGTTCAGGGGCAATGTAAGGAGACATTTCTTCGCACAAGATGTAGTTTAAATCCGGAATACATTGTCCCAAAAAGATGTTGACAATGTGTGTTGATTGAAAATTGACATTTTATTGGACAAGGATATTAAGGGCTCAGGAGCCAAGTTAAGAGACAGGTAGAAACCATATCAAAGTTAATGACAGAACAGTGTCAAGGCTGAATGGTAGCCTCCTATTCCTGTATTCTGTAATATAAGGCAAGATTTTCCAGCCTCCCAGCCACATGTTTCTCGCCGGCGGGAGGTGGTTGTTTGCTAGCGACAGGATTCTCTGGTGCCACTGCTGTCAATGGGAATTCCCATTGACATCACCCCACGCTGGCGGGAACGGTCTGTAACCCCCCTCCCCGCCATGGGAAGGGGTGCGCTGCCAGCGGGACTGGGGAATCCTGCCAGCGTGAACAACTGAAGAATTCCAGCCACAAGCACCAAGAAGACCTTCCTAGAGTAGAAATGGAGGAGGAAAGAGTGGATTTCAAACTTGCAAGGAGAGCAAGCATCAATATCCAGAGAGCTATGGATAGCCAGTGTACACTAATACATGAAGTTATGACTCAAATGATTCTGTAATAGAACAAAGAGCAAAGAACGAAGAAAATTACAGTACAGGAACAGGCCCTTTGGCCTTCCAAGCCTGCACTGACCATGCTGCCCAACTAAACTAAAACCCCCTACCCTTCCGGGGACCATATCCCTCTATTCCCATCCTATTCATGTATTTGTCCAGATGCCCCTTAAAACTCACTATCGTATCCGCTTCCACTACCTCCCCCGGCAGCGAGTTCCAGGCACCCACCACTCTCTGTGTAAAAAACTTGCCTCGTACATCTCCTTTAAACCTTGCCCCTTGCATGTTAAACCTATGTAACCCTAGTAATTGACTCTTCCACCCTGGGAAAAAACTTCTGACTGTCCACTCTGTCCATGCCCCTCATAATCTTGTAGACTTCTATCAGGTCGCCCCTCAATCTCCGTCGTCCCAATGGTTAAGGCTTCAGCAATAGTCCCTTATGCGTCCTGTCCTGCCTGTTAACCATTTACAAATAAAACAAAATGCCTTGTGGAAATTAAAAAGCCCAAACATTTTGATGACAGAGCTATAATTTTTTTTCCTGTGTTGATACACAAACACAGCTGAGTCAGCGAATGGACATTGAGGTGGGATGCATGCTTTTAATGTTGTATGTGGACAAGGCTGACTGCTGGGAAAACATCTGAGGAATTTTTTTCACGGGGAATATCAGAGGGAGAAGCTGAGATTTGGCTGGAGAAGGTTCTCCACGGTACAGCGTCAGGCAATGTAGAAATGCAGATAGTCAAACAGACACATTGCACAGCAGTGGGACTGAGCACTGCTCAGTTGTCTCACAGTGAGGTGGGAGTGAAAAGGAATATTAAAGTGATGACTTGGGGATGAATACCTTCTTTTGCAAGGAGATTACAGAGTCCCGAAAGAAGCATTTGTTGCTCAATTTTTTTGAATAATTTCTCTGAGTTAGCATTCACAATTCCAAGTTCAGATCCCCATATAGAGCAGAGGTTGACAACTTTGTAAACTTGTTTTCCGTCTATCCTCTCTTTCCTTGTGAAAAGTGCAATGACCTCAAAAATTATTGGAGGACAGAAATCATAGAATACCTACAGTACAGAAAGAGGCCATTGGGCCCATCGTGCCTACCTCGACAACAATCCAACCCAGGCCCTCTCCCCGTAACCCCACGAATTCACCCTGCTTCCCCCTGACACTAAGGGGCAATTTAGCATGGCCAATCCACTTAATCCACACATCTTTGGATTCTGGGAGGAAACCGGAGCACACGAAGGAAACCCATACACAACACACCTCCATGGTTCTATGATTTGTAACAGGGTATTTCCGGTTTGGACCATGGAATAAATATCATAAATTCCACGGCAGAGACTTGAACACTTCACCCAAGCTGACACTTCACTGCAATGCTGAGAGAACACTGGGTGGCAGGGTAAGCTGTGAGGAGGATGCAGAGATGCTTCAGCGTGATTTGGATATGCTGAGTGTGTGGGAATCTGCATGGCAGATGCAGTATAATGTGGATAAATTTGAGGTTAACCACTTTGGTCGCAATAATAGGGAGACAAATTATTAATTGAATGGGTGTAAATTGAGAGAGGTGGATACTCAACAAGACCTTGGTGTCCTTATTCTTCGGTCGCTGAAGGCAAGCATGCAGGTACAGCAGGCAGTAAAGAAGGCAAATGGTATGTTGGCCTTCATAGCGAGAGGATTTGAGGGATAGGGATGTTTTGCTGCAAATGTTCAGGGTGTTGGTAAGGCCACACCTGGAGTATTGTGTGCAGTTTTGGTGTCCTTATCTGAGGAAGGATGTCCTTACTATAGAGGGAGTTCAGCGAAGGTTTACCAGGCTGATCCCTGGGATGGCAGGTCTGTCATATGAGAACACACTAAGTCAATTACAATTATATTCATTGGAGTTCAGAAAAGTGAGAAGGAATTGCAGAGAAACAGGGTTAGACAGGGTAGATTCAGAAATAATGTTCCCAATGGTGGGGGAATCCAGGACTAGGGGGCATAGTTTGAGGATAAGGGATAAACCTTTTAGAACTGAGGTGAGGAGAAATTTATTCACCCAGAGGGTGGTGAATGTGTGGAATGTAGTTCAGGCCAAACACTGTCTGATTTCAAGGACAAGGAGAAATTAGATATAGCTCTTGGGGCTAACGCGATCAAAGGATATGGGGGAAGGGGGATCAGGATATATGAATTCAATGATCAGCCATTATCAAAATGAATGGTGGAGCAGGTTCGAAGGGCCGAATGGCCTACTCCTGCTTCTCGTTTCTTTGTCTGTGTTTCTATGACTGTCAGATGAGCTGTCCATCAGGCAAACGGAGGCCCTATCTTCCCTCCTGGGTAGATGTAAAATAAGCCATTACATTATTTCGAAGAGCAGGGGAGATCTCAATATTTGTCCCTCAGCCAAGATCACTGAAACAAATTATTTGCTGACTATTTGCCGGAACTTGTGTAAACATTAGCTGCATTTTTTTTCCACGACAGTGCACTACAGTCCAAAAGCACTTCATTATTTGCAAGGCATTTTGGGAAGTCTCGAGGTTCGATAAATTCAAGTCTCCCCAGTTGAGCTTTTCCCCAGGAAGTTTGAGGTTACTTGCTGTCCCAGTTGAGGCTGACAAACAAGCACAAGTTTTAAAATTTATTAATTAGCATCACATGTTGGCTTACATGAACACTGCAATGACATTACTGTGAAAATCCCCTAGTGGCCACCCTCCAGCGCCTGTTCGGGTACACTGAGGGAGAATTTGACATGACCAATGCACCTAACCTGCAAGTCTTTCGGACTTGTGTCAGGCAACCGGAGCACCGGAGGAAACCCACGCAGACACGGGGGACAGAATTTTACCGGCACATCCACCTGAGATTCGTACGATCCCACCTGAGGCCAACGGAGAATGCCGTTCTCCGAGCCTCGCCCACCCCCGGAATCAGGGTGGGCGTGCCGGTAAAATTCCGGCCGGGGAGAAAGTGCAGATTCCGGACAGATAGTGACCCAAGCCGGGAATCGAACCCGGGTCCCTGGCGCTGTGAAGCAGCAGTGCTAACAACTGTGTCACCATGCAAGTCAGAGACCTTCTGATCCATTTGCCCTGATACTAAATTGCGAGTTACCCTGGAAGAAACCTGATTGTTTGAAAATCCAGTGAAGAAATGCAACTGGAAAGGGTTAAAACACATTGCTTGTCCTCTCAAATATGGAGTTGGCAGAAGTCCACTATTACATTTTTCTTACACTAAATACGCATCGGCACAAAGCAGTGTTTTACAAGGGAGTGAGATATGGTGTTATCCTTCACAAATGCTGGCTCGATGGACTTAATTAAAACATACTTCACTCTTTGTTCAATTTATGTGAACCAGTCAATGGGATTAAGTGATTACAAGCTAAGGCTTCATTTGTGGAACACTCCTTCCCAGCACAGCTTGACTGTCCAGTTCGGAGTGCTGTTGCCCAACATTAATAAGGAATGAATGAACGAACTGATCCGTAATGGATGAAGCCAGAAGAAGTCGCATTGCCGGCTGAGCTTTTGGGCGCTCCTGTCTTTGCACCGAATGTCGCACTGCACTATTATTTGTATATTGGCTTAAAACCAATAAAATGGAATGATGGCCATTTCCCCTCAAGTGTATCACCATTTCAAATGGGAAGTAACCTAATACTGTTACACAGCAGCAGGATTAATTAGATAATTTAGACTGGAGATAGTGTTGCTGTGGAAATTGCTGCATTTAGTCGAACCAGTTCATCTTGATGTACTTTAGAGCGAGTACTCCCCTTTACAATTTAAATCTGTGCTGATTTCGAAATAGACACATGAAAAAAATCAGGCATCAAATAAGCATGGAATTGGATGAGCGATTCATTTTATACTTATAGTTTTCAGTTTATGTGGTGTTGATAAAATGTTTGTTAATTTTATAGTTCTTTGCTGTGATTTATACGTTTTCTTTTCCACGTGTTTGTGGGGATTGTGATTGATGGGTAATGGTAATGGGTAAAAAACCCCACCAATTCCTCTACTTTCTCAGAAGACAAAGGAAATTTGGCATGTCAGCTACAATTCTCACCAACTTTTACAGATACACCATAGAAAGCATTCCTTCTGGTTATATCACAGCTTGGTATGGCTCCTGCTCTGCCCAAGACCGCAAGAAACTATAAAAGATCATGAATGAAGCCCAGTCCATCACTCAAACCAGCCTCCCATCCATTGACTCTGTCTACACTTCCCGCTGCCTCGGCAAAGCAGCCAGCATAATTAAGGACGCCACGCACCCAGACATACTCTCTTCCGCCTTCTTCCATCAGGAAAAAGATGCAGAAGTCTGAGGACAAGTACTAACCGACTCAAGAACAGTTTCTTCCCTGCTGCCATCAGACTTTTGAATGGACCTACCTTGCATTAAGTTGATCTTTCTCTACACTCTTGCTACGACTGTAACATTGCATTCTGCACTCTCTCCTTTCCTTCTCTATGAACGGTATGCTTTGTCTGTATAATGCGCAAGGCAAGAAACACTAATTTCACTGTATGTGACAATAAGAAATTAAATCAAATCTAATCGAATCAAAATGGTTCAGTGGTAACATGTATGGCTTACTGATGCAGGATGAATGTGTCATGACTGCTACCAGGATGCGGGCATTCATTGACAGGACATGTGAGGCACAGTCGCATACTAACTACATGTTAAGGGAGTGAGTGCTGTTGTGATACCGGAACATCTCCCTGTTGATATATGGAGCTTGCAGAGCCACATGTCAGCTTACAGTCAAGGGTTTCCAGCATTATTGGCTTGGCAACGCCACCTGTTCACTCATCTTGCTCCTCCCGAGTAAGAGAGAAGAATGAGGAGCTCTTTCTCCTTCTGTCCAGGGCCTCTGTTACCTCCCTGATGTAGCAATATCAGAGATTATGAAAGGTTTGTGTTTCAGAACAGCCTTTCTTTTCCTCACTCAAAGCCCGCTCCATCAGGGAAGACATACGATTTAATCTCTCACTTTGTGGTCCATGACGATCTATACTATATACGCATATTCCCTGCAGCCACAAAAGGTTTTGAAACCTTCTAAATTACAGGACTGACATGCCTGGTAGTGAGACTTAATTGGTATTTTTAAAGCAGAAACCACAATTTTAAACCAGAGAATGTTTGATTTCAAAATACATGGAAGTGATGAATTGGGACAATCAGTTAACATACCAGCTCTTCACATCTGGTTTGGAATTCAATAGCCTGCAGTATGAAAATGGAAGTTTCTCCTCACTTCAATTGTAATGGCCTTACCAGAAAAGAGGTTAGTTTCGCCACTCCGAGTTGTTTGCACCCTGCAGTGTAAAACTGTCCATAATACAGTGTAGGTCGGGTATAAGGCTCATTTGTAGTGTCATTCAAGAGATGTCAGAAGGATAAATAGCATGGGAAGACTGAAAAATAGCTAAAGGTGCAACTTGACACTGTGTGGTTGGCACAGAATAAGGTCAGCCTCATAGAAAGATAGAAAATAGGAGCGGGAGCATGGGAGGAAAATAAGAGCTGGGTGGCACAGTGGCACAGTGGTTGGCACTGCTGCCTCACAGCGCCAGGGACCCAGGGTTAATTCTGGCCTTCGGGCCACTGTCTGTGTGGAGTTTGCACATTCTCCCCATGTCTGTGTGGGTTTCCTCCGGGTGCTCCGGTTTCCTCCCACAGTCCAAAGATGTGCGGATTAGGTGGATTGGCCATGCTAAATTGACCCTCGTGTCAGGGGGATTAGCAGGGTAAATATGGGGGGTTGCGGGAATAGGGCCTGGTGGGATGGTTGTCAGTGCAGACTTGATGGGCTGAATGGCCTCCTTCTGCACTGTAGGGATTCTATGATTCTATGAGGGGACCATTCGGCCCTTTGAGCCTGCTCCACCATTCATTACGATCATGGCTGATCATCCAACTCAATAGCCTGATCTCGCCTTCCCCCGATATCCTTTGACCCCCTTCGCCCCGAGTGCTATATCTCATTTGGTTGTATTGTGGCATGCTTAGCTTTCGGGGTACATGCTGCTACATTGTTGAAAAAAGTTCTTTCAATTCTTTCAGAAGGCTTCTTTCAATCCCTCTCTACTCAGAGAAATACTGAATTATTTTCATATCCTCAGATTCTGCCCATCATCTGTTCCGCAATGTCAACCTCCTGTCAGGCGCTGTGGTTGTTTAAAAAAGACGCAGATGAAAATTGGGAAGTGGAATCTGGGCATTGAGCAGACAATTCCCTTTAAGAAATCTAACAATATAATGATACACACTGGAATGCAACCAACAGAGGAACAGATGTAGAGCATAGTAAGCAAGCCAGATAGATAATGGTTCATGTGTTTTTAATTTGTATTGATTATTTTATTCGAAAAATATCTCGCACAGGGCAGGACAAAGGTCAATAAACACTCATCGTGTTTATGTATACTTACAAATGTTCTTAAACAGAACTGATGGAAAAACATTGGAAAATTAAAATAGCTTGGTATGTAATTAGAATGTTAATGCTGTAGGACACCTCATAATGGAATCTAACTGGCAGATCATAGGAAATAGTTTTAATGGCTCTAAGAATTTATTCCTGTCTATAATTCACATTCAGCACATGTAGCAATTACGTGGAATGTGAGAAAAATACACCTGCACAATATAACTTACAGATTGCGGATTAGCACCCACTTTTTACCCTGTAATTTCTCTTGCTAAATAATGGGAAAACTAAAGCCATTGGGCGGCACGGTGGCACAGTGGTTAGCACTGCTGCGTCACAGTGCGAGGGACCCGGGTTCGATTCCAGCCTCAGGTCACTGTCTGTGCGGAGTCTGCACGTTCTCCCCGTGACTGTGGGGGTTGCCTCCGGGTGCTCCGGTTTCCTCCCACAGTCTGAAAGACGTGCTGGTTAGGCGCATTGGCTGGTGCTAAATTCTCCCTCGGTGTACCCGAACAGTTGCCGGAGTGTGGCGACGAGGGGATTTTCACAGTGTCTTCATTGCAGTGTTAATGTTAGCCTACTTGTGATACTAATAAATAAACTCAAAAAGAACCTTTAAAAAATTGACTTCAGCCCTTATATCAATCTCCAAAAACTCCTTCCGTCTCCCCAGCCACTAAACTTAGACATCCTTGCAAAAGCAAAATACAATTAGCTGAAAATCTGAAACAAAATAAAGAATGCTGAAAATACTCTGCCAGTCAGGCAGCATATGTGGAGAGAAAACAAGTTAACAGGGGGATATTCATGCTCATGATAGGAGGTCAGGCCACCAACTGGAAAACCAATGGTAATCTTGCAGCGGCCATTTTTGGCCACCTGCCTGTCTCCCATTCTGCTTCCCAGTTCCCGTGAGGAAAGTTTTCCCTGGAAACCCTTTGTGAATGTTCCGCCCCCGCGAGTTGCAAACCAATCAGAGGTTGGCAGCTTTCCAGTACCGGCAGCACCATGGAAACTGGTGGCCACTGCTGGTACTGCAGTGTGGCCTACAACCGGGATCGAAATTGGAGTCCAAGGGAACAGGAGGCAGGGAGGCCCCAGTGAGGTGTGGGGAAGGAGTGGTCAAATTAAAGGTTAGATGTGGGATCTTAATCTGGGTCCTTCTGTTTCTGCCAGTGGTTGCTTCCATTGGGCATATAATACCCAGAAAGAAGGAAGCCTCCCCCCTACAAGACCAGGCCCCAGACCTACTTTCCAGGCTTATGCGCGGCATGATTTCCGCCAGTTAAAAAGCAGCAGCAGGATGAGCCCCTTACGTCGGCATTTAAGGGTGTCAAATGGCATCTGGACTGGAAGGCTGTTCTCAAGCCTTCCTGGTCCAGACTAAATCAATGGGAGTTGGAAAGACAATGGGAACTCACTCCACAACTTCCCATCTGATCACATGGCAGTCCCTACCTCAGAACCTGCCTCAGGGGTGTGTAGGTGGGGTGGGGTTGGAGCATTAAATTCTCTCCAACATTTCAGCACTGTGGTCTTTCATCAGAACAGAGGAAATTTAGAAGTGTAATAGGTTTGGAGTAAACGTAAGGGCGAACAGAACAAAGGGTAAGCTCTGATAGGGTAGAGGGTGTGGTGAACCACTGTAACTACATGTATATGCCTGGACACACCCATGCTGCACCTGGCCCGAGACTCCTCCCTTTCCACCTGAGACTCCTCCCTTTCCACCCAGAGTGAGGTATAAAGGTGATGGTTCCTCCTCCTCGCCTCAGTCTAGGCCAGGTCAGCTACAAGGGTGTGCTCCTGTTCTTTGTGAATAAAAGCATGTTAATTTCACTCACTCACTGGAGTCTTCGTATCATGACTGATAGTGCATCAGAGGGCAGGAGAGATTTTATGACAAATGATCTTGTGGTTCTAGAGCCTAAAGGAATGGGTAAAATAAATAAACAAATGATCTGTCTAGATGAAGTGAGGAACTGGTTAAGCAGCCAACCAAATGCGAAGTAAAGGGATTACAAAAGAAGCAAGAGATAAACCAAGCAGGCAGCACAGAAATACAAAATGGAGGCAGAGGTTAATCTAAAATTGTTGAACTCCATGTTGAGCCCAGAAGGATGTAGAGTACTGAGCCATGAGTACCCAGACCCGGGTTCGAATCCCGCCATGGCATGTTGTGGAATTTGAATACAATAAAAAAAATCTGGAATTAAAAATCTATTGATGACCATGAAACCATTGTCGATTGTTGGAAAAACCCATCTGGTTCACTGATATCATTTAGGGAAAGAAATCTGCCGTACTTACCTGGTCTGGCTTATATGTGACTCCAGAGCCACAGCAATGTGGTTGACTCTCAACTGCCCTCGGGCAACTAGGGATGGGCAATAAATGCTGGCCAGCCAACGACGCCCATGTCCAATGAATGAATAAAATTAGGTGTTATTCCTCAAGTTGGTGTTGAGCTTCGTTGGAACACTGCTTAGTCTTGCTATGCTATTTAACCCATACCCTCTCCATCACAAAGACCACGTCACCCACCTTAGCCCTTATCTGCCTGAGAAACCCATATCCATGTCACCTCCAAACTCAACTATTCCAATGCTTCTTTTGTCTGCCTTTCATAAACTTCAGCTTTCTGAAACCCGAATCCTGTATCCTCTGTTTTCTTAATCTCCATATTCTTCCTTGCATACTTTCGATCTCGATTTGCTGAACTCTCAAAGTTTAATATTCTCTTCCTTGTGCTTAAATTCTTCTGTGGCCCCAGCTTCCCTATCCTTGTAACTTCCTCCGATATTACACCCTTCCCCACCTCTGACTCTGGCCTCTTGAGCTTCTCTCCTGTCACCTGCCTCTCACTCGCTTAGTTGCCAACGACAACCCTGTTTTTTGCCATCTTGGCCTCACACTTTGGTTTACACTCTTTAATTGCCCTGCCTGTCCACAGTTGTCTTCATGATGACCCTCCTTCAAACCAACTTTTTTTTCTCTCTCTGAACATCTTGTTCCTGGGGGAAAAACAGTGGCATGGTGGTTAGCACTGCTGCCTCGCAGCGCCAGGGACCCGGATTTGATTCCCGGCTTGGGTCACTGTCTGTGTGGGATCTGCACATTCTCCCCATGTCTGCGTGGGTTTCCTCTGGATGCTCCAGTTTCCTTCCACAGACTGAAAGACGCGCTGGTTTGGCGGATTGGCCACGCTCAATTCTCCCTCAGTGTACCCGAACAGGCACCGGAGTGTGGCGACCGGGGGATTTTCACAGTAACTTCATTGCAGTGTTAATGTAAGTCTACTTGTGACGAATAAATAAATAAACAAACTTTCCTTTACCTTCGCCCAAGATCCATGTTTTTAAAAATTATGTCTCTGGGAAATGCTGTCAGTAACACTTCTGCGAAGCGCTGTATAAATATAGTCGTGTTGTTTCACGTCCTGTTACTAGTGACTAACACTGAAATCTGTTGTTTTGAAAAACAAACCTTAAAATAGCTGGTGATGGTCATATGACTGGTAAATGTTGCATTCCTAGCTGATCTTGTTTGTCCTTTTCAGTAAGCTGACAATTCTGTCACTCTTGCTCGCGTCCGCAGTCACTCAGGGTCGGGTGCAGTGAGGAATGTGGAGATGATTCTCTCACATCAGTGTCGACAGTGTGCAACGTCAGGGAAATGGGATTTGGCTGCAGGGAGCAGGAGCATACTGCTGTTCCCTGATGTAGCACAGCTACAAAGTGACAAAACACTGAACAACTTCCCTTTAATGTTTTATTAAAGGAGCTTTTTTGAAAAAGTAGATTTTATTCATCAATAATTCCACAAAACAAATGTGATTATTAATAGTTATGAGAGAGGAGGGAAGGGAGTTACAATTCTTGACAACTAAAGTTGTCCATCTTCTGTTACTGGTGTGAACCGTATTATAATACCTAATTTCTTCTGTTTTGAATTATTATTCCCGGAACACAACAGCTTGCATTTATTTAATACCTTTAATACAGTTCGATTCCCGGCTTGGGTCACAGTCTGTGTCGAGTCTGCACATTCTCCCCGTGTCTGCGTGGGTTGCCTCCGGGTGCTCTGGTTTCCTCCCACAGTCCAAAGATGTGCGGGTTAGGTGGATTGGCCATGCTACATTGCCCCTTAATGTCAGGGGGACAAGCCAGGGTAAATACGTTAGGTTATGGGGATAGGGCCTGGGTGGGATTGTTGTCGGTGCAGACTCGATGGGCCGAATGGCCTCCTTCTGCACTGTAGGTTTTCTATGATTCTTTAATTCTATGAAAACATCCCAAGGCACTTCCCACAGAGTTGCCAAGCTGAAATTTGACACCAAGCCACGTGCAAAGACTTGACAGGTGATCAGAAGCATACAGTCAAAGAGGTATGTTTGGAGGAAACTTTTAGAAGGAGGAGCGAGAAAACGAGAGATTTTGGGAGTAAATTTCCAGAATTTTGGGCCCAGGCAGCTGAGAGCAAGGCTGCCAATGGTGGGACAATGGGAATTGGAAATGAATGAGAGACCATGCTTCGAGGAACACAGAGGTCTCAGATTTGAGAAACAGGTCCTGGGGTGGGTCTGGAGATCCAGGGCATGATTCTGAGGTCTTGTCCGCCATGGGCCAAATCCCGCTGCGACCAAAAAATCTCGCAAGAGAGCTATAACGGGATTGGCGACAGCAAGATCTTGGTTTGAGATCACCCAACCTCCCACTTGTGATGTATTCAGGTGGAAGGGGGTGAACCTGATTTCCTGACATAATTGTAATATTATTAAATGGCTTAATGCTGTTGCCTCTGGATGTGTTGAGTGCATGCCGGCAGGAATTACTTTTGGTTTTCCAAAACGAATACCAGTTGTGATGACCATGCCGGGCACTCAGAGGTATGTATAGCCTCGGGTGGTGAGGGACATGTGTGTGGCACACTGGCAGTGCCAACTTGGTAGTTGGGAGTGGGATGATGAGGTTGCTGGGTCAAGTTCTGAAATAGAGATTTGACCTACTATTTTTCCATCAAGAACACTTTCAGTTGCTGCGCTTCTGTTGTTGACGTCCAACCAGCAACGTGGTTTTTCTGGCAGACTTTTCAAACAAAAATTTGAGCCATGTAGCTGCCCAAAGGTTGTCAGCAGAAGCTACTCCATGAAATTGACCCTTTTGGATTCATTCATGGGACATGGGCGTCGTTGGCTGGCCAGCATTTATTGCCCATCCCTGATTGCCCTTGGAGGACAATTGAGAGTCAACCACATTGCTGTTGATCTGGAGTCACATGTAGGCCAGACCAGGTAAGGACGGCAGATTTCCTTCCCTAAAGGACACTGGTGAACTAGATGGGTTTTTCCAACAGTCGACAATGGTTTCATGGTCATCAGTCAGTTCTTAATTCCAGATATTTTCTATTGAATTAAAATGCCACCATCTGCCATAGTGGGATTTGAACCTGGGTCCCCAGAACATTAGCTGAGTTTCTAGATTAATAGTTTAGCGATAATACCACTAGGCCATTGTCTCCCTGATGCTAACAGAGGAGCGTAATAAAAAAATCAGAACCCACCTAAGATTTTGATTTCTTATGACATCAGCCTTCCAGGTCTGCAGCGCAAAGTGTGACCCACAGTCCCGGTGTTTGGCACCATCTGCACCTCCTCCCCTGGCCCTGATGCAGGAAACATGGCAAACAAATAATGCACAGCAAGATTCCACGTATAATAAATGGCCAGAAAATCCGTTTTTTGTTTCAGGGATAAATCTTGGCTTGGCCAAGGTACCAGGAAGATCTGCCCGGCTCTCCTTCAAAATAGTGCCAAGAGATCTGTCACATTCAGCGGAAAGGACAGACAGAACATTGGTTTAACATTGCTGCCAAAAGACAATGGCCGGAATTTTCCGGTCGTTCACGCCCCGCTGTTGCTGCAAGTAAGGATGGAAAATTTGGTGCTCACCCAAACGTCCATTTACTACAGTGGGACCAGAAAATCCCACCAGCGTGGATGGTCACAAAATTCCGCCAAAGACCTCCGACAGCACAGCCCTCCCTCAGTACTGCATTGGAATGTCAACCGAGATATTGGGCTCAAATCTCCAGAGCAGGACATAACCTCATAATCTTTTGACTTCAGAGATAAGCTTAGAAACATAGAAAATAGGTGCCCAAGTAGGCCATTCTAGCCTGCACCAACATTTAATATGATCATAGAATCCCTACAGTAGAGAAGGCCATTCAGCACATCGAGTCTGTACCAACCACAATCCCACCCAGGCCCCATTCCCATAACCCGACACATTTACCCTGCTAATCCCCTTGACACTGGGGTCAATTTAGCATGCTCAATCCGCCTAACCCGCACATCTTTGGACTGTGGGAAGAAATCGAAGGAAACCCATGCAGACACGGGGAGAACGTGCAAACTCCACACAGGCAGTGACCCAAGCCGGGAATCGAACCCGGGTCTCTGGCGCTGTGAGGCAGTGCTAACCACTGTGCTACCGTGCTGCCGTGCATGGCTGATCATGCACTTTCAGTATTCAGTAGCTTGCTGTTGACTAAGACACAAATGACACCACATTATTTCAAATGCCTCACCACCATCACCCTCTCAAGGACAATTTGGAATGGACTAATGAAGCCGGCCTTGCCAGCAATGTCCACGTCCCAAGGCAGCAAGGTGGCACAGTGGTTAGCACAGCTGCCTCATAGTGCCAGGGACCCGGGTTTGATTCCCGGCTTGGGTCACTGTCTGTGAGGAGTCTGCACTTTCCCCTGTGTCTGCGTGGGTTTCCTCCCGGTGCTCCGGTTTCCTCCCACAGTCCGAAAGATGTGCTGGTTAGATGCATTGGCTGTGCTAAATTCTCCCTCAGTGTACCCAAACAGGCGCCAGAGTGTGGCAACTAGGGGATTTTCACAGTAACGTCACTGCAGTGTTAATGTAAGCCTACTTGTGACACTAATAAATAAGCCATGAATGAATTTTGAAAAGTGTTTGTGACTATTAAGAGTGTGTTATCACTGCGCGAATTGTGTAAATGAGGAACCCAGGAAAAATCATTCAACTGAATTTTTAGTTGAAAGCGTAAAATGTCCCTAATATAAAACAAAGGCTTGCTAAATCCGCTGAGTTTAAAAAGCTTATCTTTTCTTTCCCAACATGCAAAACAGACACTTATGGAAGCTAAGTGCTGGAAATTTGCAATAGAAACAGAAAAAGGCTGGGGAAACAAAATGGGTCCAGCAGTGTGTGAGAAGAGAAAAGGGAAGTCAAATGTTTTCAGTTGGGACCTATTGATGTCAAGGGTCCAAAACATCCTCTGTATTAGGAAGCAGATCTCGTGTGAGTATCACTCATTGTACTCAATACTTTTCCCACAAGGGCATGTGATAGAAACAGCAGGCCAACTCAATCACATCAGCTAAACATGCTGATGTATATTTTTTGCATCTGTAACATTCATAACTTTTTTCCCCCCATTGGCCACTTGAGCTGCTGCACTCCCCCCATCGTGATCCACTGGTCTTCATTGTCTAATTAGCTTGGACGTTGCGGCGGTCCTTCAGGAATAGCACAAGGCAGGCTGCTAGCAACAGGAGACCCAGTCCCCCTTGCATTACCAGTTGATGTGAGTGCAACTGAGGAATAGAGAGCTTGATAGCTTCTTGACTCAGCTGAGATCATGTTGTGTTGAAAGTTTAAGTGTTTCTTTTTTTGATAATACTTGGTCCATTTCACCTCCTACTGCTGAAACCTTCATCCGTGCCTTTATTGCCTCTGGGCCTGACCATTCCAATGCTCTCTTGGCTGACTTCTAGTGTTTTACCTTCCATAAATCTGTCATTATCCAGAACTCTTGTTGCCAAGTCTTAAATCACCCTGGTGTTCGCTGGATATTTATTGGCTCCCGCCCAGATAAGCAATGCCTCTATTTTAAAATTCTCATCCTTGCTTTCAAATCCCTCCATAGCCTCATCCTGTCCTCTCTCCGTAATCCCGGCATATCCTCTCCTCCATATCTGGCCTCTTGAGGATTTGCAATTTAATTGCTGCACCATTAGTGGACGTGCCTTCATTAAGCTGCCTCAACTCTGGACTTCCTTCCCTAAACCTCTCAGGCTGTCCAGCTGCCTTTCCTCCTTCAAGATGCTTCTTAGAATCATAGAATCCCTACAGGGCAGAAGGAGGCCACCCGGCCCATCGAGCCTGCACTGACAACAATCCCGATCCCCGCAGCCCCACACACTTATACTGCTAATCCCCCTGACACTAATGGACAATTTAACATGGCCAATCCACTTAACTCGCACATCTTTGGATTGTGGAAGGAAACCGGAGCACCCGGAGCAAACCCACACAGACATGGGGAGAATGTGCAACCATTCACTGACAGTGACCCAATCCCGGAATCGAACCCGGGTCCCTAGCGCTGTGAGGCAGCAGTGCTAACCATTGTGTCACCGTGCTGCTCTCAAAGAGGTTTCTTAAAACCACCCTCTTGACCAAACACTTTGTCACCTTCCCTAACATCTCCTGTCAGACCCAACCTCATGTTTAGTTTGATAATGCTCCTATGAAACACATTGGGATGTTTTACCACATCTCGGGTTTTTTATTAAGATAGGTTGTTGTTGCTGGGAAATTGTTACAGTTTTTAAAAATCTTATTGAACAGGATTTTCTGACGGCACTCACCCCAAGAATGGAAAACCCTGCCCGAGGTTAATGGACCTTTGCATGGTCCTATCCCTGCCATGAGTCCTGCCATGTCTGCTTCTGAACCTCTCGGCATCATGAGCGTGGGGCAGGCTTGATGGATCAGCCAGTCACTCCCTGCCTGTTAGTTTCCCATCTTCATACAGAAAAATCAGTGGGGCAAGAACAGGTCCAACAACTCTTTTATTACTACAGTCACTTTACTCACTACAAAGAATACACATGATGCAGTGTGACCTGGACACAAGTAATAACATCAAAACACATCGCTGCACTGTAACCTATCTTAGCAGGTACTATTAAGCAGGTATCAATTGGGGTGGCACGGTGGTACCATGGGTAGCACTGCTGCCTCACAGCGTCAGGGACCCGGGTTCAATTTTGGCCTCGGGTCAATGTCTGTGTGAACTTTGCACATTCTCCCCGTGTCTGCGTGGGTTTCCTCCGGGTGCTCCCTTTCCTCCCAATGTCCAAAAATGTGTGGATTAAGTTGAGTGGCCATGCTAAATTGACCCTAATGTCAGGGGGATTTGCAGGGTAAATATACGGGGTTACGGGAGTGGGGCCTGGGTGGGATTATGGTTGGTGTAGACTCAATGGGCCAAATGGCCTCCTTCTGCACTGTAGGAATTCTCTCTTTTCTCACTTGACTGGACGGTTGGTTCATGATGCAGAGGGTTCAATTCCCGTGCCGGCTGAGGTTATTCACAAAGGTCTGCCTTCTCACCCTTGCCCCTCGCCTGAGGTGTAGTGATCCTATGGCTAAATCACCACCAATCAGCTCTCCTCCCTTTGAGGGGGAGAGCAACCTATTGCCATCTGGGGCTATGTCGACTTTACCGATTATCCCCTTTCACTAATGACGCTAGCTCTTTCACACCCAACCCTTTAGCTGTCTTTTCATGCGTTCATTTTGTCTAAACATTACTCGTAACTGGAAAAACTCTGTACATACAATAAGTGCCACATGAAATGTGTCATCAATCTTGGCTTCACCTAACAAATGACTTTCACTCTGTAAAAATAACACAGCATAGGGAATTACCTCACCTCACTCTCATTTCAAAGTATATCTAAGAGTAATTAAAAGTGCCTACCATTAGACAATTTAATGTCTAATTTTATAATCACAAATATTTTAACACTAATGATTACAATCTGTCACTGTCGTCCCATGGTAATAAAAACACGCATAATGCCCTATTAAATGTGACAGACATTGCTGGTCGCAGATTTAGTGTTCAGTGACGAATGTGTTATTACAATGTATGTGCTGTGCTGGGAAGTGCTGGGAAACGATGGCAAAAGACACTCCTGTAACGTTCTTCTCTACCTCTTCCATGGTATCATCAAGAAGAAAGGGCAGTAAAACAACACAATTCTGTCCATCATGTCACAGAGTCATAGGGTCTGATTTTACCATCAAGTTGTGCCCATTTTCAGGTGCGAAAACTTGGTAAAGTCAGGCGTGAGGCAAGTAGCACGATCTGCGACCACCTTGGCGCCGGTACCCCCCTTACCAAGGGCTGAAAATAGCCGCCATCATGGCCCGAAACGGGCACGATGCCAATTTAAATGCATTTGAATGCATTTAAATTGAATTAATGGGTTGCACGCCCACAATTACGGCACTTCCGCCTTTCTCACCACGTTCGCCCGTCCAGATTCGGCGCAAAACAGACATGGTCCACAAAGGTCCGATTCGGGCGCTCCAGTTTCTGAGGAGGTAAGTTCAGAGCTTCCGGCGACTCTCTGACTCAGATCGGTGGTGGGGGGGGGTGGGTGTGGGGGGGTGTGGGGGGGTGGTGGAGGGAGGTGGGTCAGATGGCTCTCTGGTGGGGGGGAGGGAGATGGGTCAGATGGCTCTCTAGTGGGGTGGAGGGAGACGGGTCAGATGGCTCTCTGGTGGGGTGGAGGGAGACGGGTCAGATGGCTCTCTGGTGGGGTGGAGGGAGGAGGGAGGCGGGTCAGATGGCCCTCTGACTCAGATCGGGGGGGTAGGGTGCTGGGGGGCAGGGGGGTCAGGGGAGCAGGGGCAGTGGGGGCTGCGGGGTCCGCTGCCACTCTGCATGTGATCAGTGGGGGGGAAGTGGGGGCTCCATTGCCACTCTGTGTGTGATTGGTGGGGGGATAGAGGGGAAGGGGGCCGCGATCGGTCTGAGTGCTGGGGGGGGTGGGGGATAGGGGGTCATTTATGTTGTGGGGGTGGGGCAATGTCCATGGAGGCCAGGGGAGAGGCATTATCCAGCCCGGGAGCGATGTGACAGGGGAGCGTTTCTCTATTTTTTTCTGCGCATGCGCAGTTGAAGGCTCCAGTCGGAGCTGCAGTGTTTCGGGTGAGTTAAGCCCCACTCACAGGATTGTGCACCGAATTCAGAATCGCTACTATTTTTCAGACAGTGCGTATGGGAGCGCCTGAGAACGGGTCTAAAGATCGGATCTAAAACACTCCCGATTTCAAGTTTGCCCAGCACTTAGAATTAAAATGATAAAATAGGGCCCATAGAGTCGCAGAGGTTTACAGCATGGAAACAGGGCCTTCGGCCCAACTTGTCAATGCTGCCCTTTATTTTTTAACCACCAAGCTAATCCCAATTGCCCGCATTTGGCCCATATCCCTCCATACCCATCTTACCCATGTAACTGACTAAATGCTTTTGAAAAGACAAAGTTTTACCTGCCTCTACTACTACCTCTGGCAGCTTGTTCCAGGCACTCACCATCCTCTGTGTGAAACGATTTCTCCTCTGGACCCTTTTGTATCTCTCCTCTCTCACCTTAAACCTATGCCCTCTAGTTTTAAACTCCCTTACCTTTGGGAAAAGATATTGACTATCTAGCTGATCTATGCCTCTCATTATTTTATAGACCTCTATAAGATCACCCCTCAACCTTCTACGCTCCAGAGAAAAAAGTCCCTGTCTATCCAACCTCTCTTTATAACTCAAACCATCCTAGTAACATCCTAGTAAATGTCTACTGCACTCTTTCTAGTTTAATAATATCCTTTCTATAATAGGGTGACCAGAACTGCACACAGTATTCCAAGTGTGACCTTACCAATGTCTTGTACAACTTCAACAAGACGTCCCAAATCCTGTATTCAATGTTTTGACCAATGAAACCAAGCATGCCGAATGCCTTCTTCACCACTCTGTCCACCTGCGACTCCACTTTCAAGGAGCTATGAACCTGTACCCCGAGATCTCTTTGTTCTGTAACTCTCCCCAACGCCCTACCATTAACTAAGTCCTGCCCTGGTTCCATCTACCAAAATGTATCACCTCGTATTTATCTAAATTAAACTCCATCTGCCATTCGTCAGCCCACTGTGGCAATCAAATGCCAGAATATGTTTTTAAAAAGCCTCATGCTCTTGCTTATTGTGATGCTGTCAACATTCTAACAAATAAACATTTGCGTAGGGTTGGGATAAATGGGAAGCTGCGGTCTCACACCTTCTCCCCAACTTGGTGCTTGCCTCACAGGTTGCTAAAACTTAAGTGATGTAAATTTGCATGGTGGGATGTACATGGGGGATGATATCAGTCAGCAGAGGCCACTATCCCTTCACCAGATTCCCTTTTATTTACAAGCTCCATCATAGTTCATAGAATGTTACAAGCTCTGAGTCAGCATCCAGAGTGCTAGAAGACCTTGACTCCCAGTTATATAGTAAGAAGTCTCACAACACCAGGTTAAAGTCCAACAGGTTTATTTGGTAGCAAATACCATAAGCTTTCGGAGCACAGCTCCTTCGTCAGATGGGGTTGACGAAGGAGCTGTGCTCCGAAAGCTTATGGTATTTGCTACCAAATAAACCTGTTGGACTTTAACCTGGTGTTGTGAGACTTCTTACTGTGTTTACCCCAGTCCAACACCGGCATCTCCACATCATGACTCCCAGTTATATATACAGCAGAGGCTCCCTAATTGGACAAGCAATAAAGAAATCAATCAGGGAGTTCATATTTAAAGTTTCAGTTTGTTTATTATTGTCACAAGTAGGCTTACATTAACACTGCAATGAAGTTACTGTCAAAATCCCCTAGTCGCCACACACGCCGGCGCCTGTTTGGGTACACTGAGGGAGAATTGAGCATGGCCAATGCACCTAACCAGCACGTCTTTCAGTCTGTGGGAGGAAACCAGAGCTCCTGGAGGAAACCCACGCAGACACGAGGAGAACGTGCAGACTCCGCACAGACAGTGACCCGAGACATTGGGTCTTTGGCACTGTGAGGCAGAAGTGCTAATCACTGTGTTGCCCCTAAAAGACCAACCTCAATGGCCTTGTTGAAGTCATTACAGATCATTTAAGTCAGAGATCGGAGCACCTTTAAAATAGGTGCCCCAATCTCAGGATTCCTGACCCTGCTGGCTACTTTAGGCCCCTCCCCTCCTGCTGACTGTCGGATTCTTGCTTCCCCTTTTAAAATGCACAGTGCTATTGAATACGGCGAGAAAAGCCAACTTCACACCAGTTTTCTCTCCTGAGCCAACACTCTGTGCATTTTCCAAAAGATTCTACCCATTAACTCTGTTTCTCTCTCCACAGATGCTGCCAGGCCTGCTGAGCTTATCAAACATCTTCAGTTTTTACTTCTGTTCACCATCTACAAGGCACAAGAAGTCTGGAGTGTGATGGAATACTTCCCACTTGGCTGGATGTGTGCAGCTCCAACAACACTCAGGAAGCTCAACATCACTTGGGACAAATCAACCCACTTGATAGGGACCCCATTCATCAGCTCAAACATTCACGCCCCCACCAATGCACAGTGGCAACAGTGTGTACGACATAAAAGATTCACTGCACCTAACTCGCCAAGGCTCCTTTGACAGCCCATTATAAGCCGGTAACCACTACCATCTAGAAGGACAAGAGCAGCAGACGCTTTCGAACATCACCACCTGCAAATTCCACTCCAAGCCACTCACCAACCTAACTTTGAACAATATCGTAGTCGCTGGGTCAAAATCCTGGAACTCTCTCCCTCACAGCACCGTGGTGTACCTACAACTTCTCTGAAGGCAGATTACTACCTGAATGGTTGTAAATTAGGAGAGGGGAGTGTGCAGTGGATGATCAGCCATGATCATGATGAATGGTGGAGCAGGCTCGAAGGGCTAGACGGCCTCCTCCTGCTCCTATCTTCTATGTTTCTATGTACGACAGGGACTGCAGCAGTTCAAGAAGGCAGCTCACCACCACCTTCTCAAGGACAATGAGGGACAATGTGGCCTTGGCAGCAACTCTCACATCCCATGAAAGTATAAAAAACACACACCAAAAAATGTTGGTGTTGCAAACCTAAGGGCCGCAATTCTCCCAGTCCTGATTTGTCCTCCAAGCCAGGTGGCGTTCTTCTTTAAGGTTTTCCTTAAAGGGACCATCACCACGTCCCTCCCCCTTTAACTTTTTTACATAATCTTCAAAACTCAGTTACTCAAGCCCAAATCTTATTAAGCAAATTGAACAATTATAAATCAGGTTTTTGAGGGGTTTTTCTCTTTCTTGTGGAGAGGTGTAATTCTGTAGTCTGCGATGCTTCCACCGGATCAACAGGAACAGCAATAATGGCACAGGAAGTTCATTACTACTAACTTCCATGGAGAATCAGTCATGTCCATAACAAGTCGATCAGGTACTTCAGTGCTTACAGGTTCAAAAACATGTCTTGATGGCTCATTAATGAGACATTGAGGCTTGTGGATCCAAACAGAAACACTTTGGTTGGTTTTAGCTACGTACACTTCCAAATATAGTTTTGCCTGAAACCCTTCTGTTCAGGCTTGCTGCTTTTCCATTCGTGTGACCATTTCAGCAATCTTGTTCTGGCACGTAATCTCAAGTTGTTTGCTCTGTCTAAATTGCTGATTCTGCGTCAATTTCACTGTTCTTACCTCTTTGGTTAATTTCTCATTGCCAAGCTTCCTTCTTCAAGCTCTTATTCTCCTGATTCAATTCTTCACCTCACTTCCTCTTATTTTGTGGTTGCTTTTTCATTGAGTTCAGCTTTTTCTCCGTTGTCTCATTAAGTTCTCCTTCTGAGAAACATAGAAACATAGAAAACTACCGCACAAAACAGGCCCTTCGGCCCCACAAGTTGTGTCAAACATATCCCTACCTTTTAGCCTACCTATAACCTTCCATCCCATTAAGTCCCATGTACTCATCCAGGAGTCTCTTAAAAGACCCTATTGAGTTTGCCTCCACCACCACTGACGGCAGCCGATTTCACTCACCCACCACCCTCTGTGTGAAAAACTTCCCCCTAACATTTCCCCTGTACCTAACCCCCAGCACCTTAAACCTGTGTCCTCTCGTAGCAGACATTTCCACCCTGGGAAAAAGCCTCTGAGAGTCCACCCGATCTATGCCTCTCAACATCTTATATACCTCGATTAGGTCTCCTCTCATCCTACGTCTCTCCAAGGAGAAAAGACCGAGCTCCCTCAGCCTATCCTCATAAGGCATGTCACTCAATCCAGGCAACATCCTTGTAAATCTCCTCTGCGCCCTTTCAATCCTTTCCACATCCTTCCTGTAATGAGGTGACCAGAACTGAGCACAGTACTCCAAGTGGGGCCTGACGAGGGTCTTATATAGCTGCATCATTATCCCCGGACTCTTAAACTCAATCCCTCGATTGATAAAGGCCAGCACACCATACGCCTTCTTAACCACCTCCTCCACCTGCAGGGCCGATTTTAGAGTCCTATGGACCCGGACCCCAAGGTCCTTCTGATCCTCTACCATACTAAGAGTCTTTCCCTTTATATTGTACTCCTTCATCCCATTCGACCTGCCAAAATGGACCATTACGCATTTAACTGGGTTGAAGTCCATCTGCCACTTGTCCGCCCAGTCTTGCATCCTATCTATGTCCCTCTGTAACTTCTGACATCCCTCCAGACTATCCACAACCCCACCAACCTTCGTGTCGTCGGAAGTTTTGGCACAAACCTGGCAGGTTCTTCTTTGTACCTTTTTAGAACTTTAAAAACTTCTTTGTACTGACAGAAGGTTCTCTCAGTGATCTCTGCAGTGTTTTTTTTCCTCTGGTCATTTGGAGAGTCCACTCTTTCTTAGATGTGCTTTTTTTTCTGTTAATTTCACTGTAAGATTTAGCACTCTCGAGGCCCAAGGGGCTGTTTTTAAAACTTTTTAACGTATCTTCTAAACAGGTTGAGGGCTTACTTTTAAAACTTCGGAATTAGCTGTCTGCAGCCTCTCAGTGCGGGGACCGTTACCCGGACCCCCGGTAGTCTCTGCTTGGATCGAGAGAACAGCAATCTCAGCCTCCTCACTTTCTCACACCCTGGAGATGGAGCTACAACTCCTTGGGGCATTAGTTTTTTTATTTTTCACTCTAAAACACTGAAATGTGTTCTCTTTGCTTTCTTGTTAAGGAAAAATTTTACAACAACTCTTTGTCTTTTTTTAATTTTAAGTTCCACTTTTCCTGAAACACAAAATCACAGCTCTTGCTTCTCTATATATTTCCAAACTGCTGATTGTACTGGCTAATTCAGGTTTACTCTGTGTCTCTCCCTCAGGATCTGGCAATATCTCAACATCTCATGACTCACTAGTGTCGGGCCACAGGCAGTGTCCTCATTAACCATCCTATCCTCGTTGCCAATGTAATGATGCATGCTGCAGACTTCATCAGGAACACAAAGGGTATTTATGAATAAAGAAAAGCTTGAACAGAGGCTCACAGCCTCACGGCTGGCCTGGAGCAGCCCACCAGCTGCCCCAGTCCCAACATGACTTCTAGATGTCTTCTGCCTAAGTGAGGACTCCACTCCTTGGAGTGATTACTCACTCTCAGTCCCAATTGGTCCCTCAAGCCTGGTGACCCTCTTTTCCTGTGTATCCCTTAAAGGGACATTCACCACAATCACCACACATGCGTATTACCTTTTTCAGCACACGTCTGGAAATGTTGACAGAGATCAAACCAATATTAACCTTGTTAGATGTTTTGGGATTCTTCCCTCACTTTATTTGCACTGTTCAGGGTGCCCAGGCACTGCATACTTGCCTTCCTCTTTGTTTCAAACAAAGGAGCAAAGTCAACTACATGAACTTTGAACCAGTTCGCAACATTTCTTTCCCTTGCGTCATTGCAGTCATGGTATCCTGAAATTGGCTGGAATTTTACCGCCACGTCCACCCCGAGGCTCACAGAACGGAATTCTCCATTGGCCTCGAGGGGGACTTTACCGAGCCTCGCCCGAGCGAGGTCATAAAATCCCGACTGACGTCCATGGACAAGTTGGGCCGACGCTTCCATGCTGTAAACCTGTTCGAGTCTATTCCTGTTCTGGATTCTGGGGTCCAGTTAGAATGGATTTTTCAGCAAAAGGACCAGCTAATACTTGCTGAAATTCTTCTCTCTTTTGCCTATCGTTGAGGAGTTGCACATTTCCCCATGTATGGACTTGATTTTTTTTTAAATGAAACTGAATACTTACAACAGTAAGAGCCGTATCAGTTTGACCTCACAGCTGGAAATCTGGACATCGCATTCCAACAACATTGGAATCAAGTTTGTGCCAATGGGTGGACAGAGACTGTTGTAGTACACGCTCTTTCAAAGGCAGCAACTTGTTGGTCATGACAAAGTTGTGATTGCTATACAACTCGAACAACATCTGTCCATTCGAATTCTGAGCCCCAGTAACATGGCAGCAAAGACAGATAGCCATGAACCATCAGTCTTTTCTAACACGTACATTGAAATCTCCGAAAAGAATACTTTGTCACTTTCTGCTCGCTTTGTCAACAAATGTAGCAACAATTTTTTTTAATCATCAGAAAACATCTCCCTCTTTAACTCGTGGTACATTGTTGGAACTTAAGCATTGATGAAGGTAACAAAACTTTCTGGATTTACTGAGATGCATACCGACATGATTCTTTCTGAGTGACATGAAGGTTCATGACTTATCTCATGCAAGTTGTTCCTGATGGCAAAATCTATTCAGAGCTTAATCCTTGTCCTATCAAGCCTCCCAAACCAGGAGAAGGTGTAGTTATTTTCAATTGCTTGGGAAACTAACAGTTTTGTTAATCCCAAACTTTAGTTAAATCTTCAAACAAAGCTGCTAATTATTCCACAGTATTTCCACTCTCCCAACAGGCAATGCACACTCTATCACCACCGGGACATGCTGTGCTGAACTAATCCGAGGGAACTGCGATGTGGATTGACAAGGACACAGTTTCAGTGTGTATTCAAGTTAAGGTTTATTTATGAGTTACAAGTAGGCTTACATTAACATTGAAAAGAAGTTACTGTGAAAATCCTCTACTCGCCACATTCTGGCGCCTGTTCGGGTACACCAAGGGAGAATTTAGCATGGCCAATGCACCTAACGAACACGTCTTTTGAACTGTGGGAGGAAATCGGAGCACCCGGAAGAAATCCACGCAGATACGGGGAGAACGTGCAGACTCTGCACAGACAGTGACCCAAGCCGGAAATCGAACCTGAGTCCCTGGCGCTGTGAGGCAGCAGTGCTAACCACTGTGTGTGCAGGGCTCCTTCAAGAGTTTTATCAGCTGTTAGTGGAAAACACTGCCAACTTTCCAACTACTTGCCCAGGATCCCTCCAACTATCCAAGTGAAGAGTTATCTGCATCCAACTGGGGATAATTCCATGTGTCAAAGATGTGTTAATCCTTTGTGTCAAGAATGGTCTTTCCTTATGGGTGGCTGGGTTTAAGTGAAATGTCAGGGCTGACTGTGTGGTAGCAGGTGGATTATAAGCCCTATTTTCATCTTGCGGACTGTCCCACGGAGAGGATTTTGGTTGTCAGCTGATGGGGATAGTGGTGGGCTGTTGGCTCGAGCAGCTTTCCTCTCTATCTCTCCCACTGTAGCTGCCCTTATTGATTGCAAAGTCTTGACACCATTTTTGATGGTGAATTGACATTTGGGTTACAATTGGGCATCAGATTCCCATGTGTTTATGTCCAAAGAGCAATTGAGACTTTGAGATCATCTTTGAATCATTTCCATTGGCCCCATGTGAATGTTTGGATAGTCTTAAATTGGGCATTCTGATGGCATGTCCAATTAATCTGAGCTGATGTGAGATTATCATGAGATTTTTGCTTGACATTTCTATGTCTTGGAGGGAACACATGTTTGTTCTTGATTCACAAGATCCTTTCAAGGCAGTGTTGGTGATATATATACGGGCGGCGCGGTAGCACAGTGGTTAACACTGCTGCTTCACAGTGTCAGGGCCCCGGGTTCAAATCTAGGCTTGGGTCATTGTCTGTGCGGAGTCTGAACGTTCTCCCCGTGTCTGTGTGGGTTTCCTCCGGGTGCTCCAGCTTCCTCCCACTGTCTGAAAGACACGCTGGTTAGGTGCTTTGACCCAAATAGGTGCTGGAGTGTGGCGACTAGGGGAATTTCACAGTAACTTCATTGCAGTGTTAATATAGAACATAGAACATAGAACAGTACAGCACAGAACAGGCCCTTCGGCCCACGATGTTGTGCCGACCTTCATCTGAAACCAAGATCAAGCTATCCCACTCCCTACCATCCTGGTGTGCTCCATGTGCCTATCCAATAACCGCTTAAATGTTCCTAAAGTGTCTGACTCCACTATCACTGCAGGCAGTCCATTCCACACCCCAACCACTCTCTGCGTGAAGAACCTACCTCTGATATCCTTCCTATATCTCCCACCATGAACCCTATAGTTATGCTCCCTCGTAATAGCTCCATCCACCCGAGGAAATAGTCTTTTATTTATTAGTCATAAGCCTTACTTATGACTAATAAATAAACTTTTTTATTGAACTTTTTTTAATAACTTGTAAGCTTCATGAACATGGAGAAGTGTGGGGAAAGCCACTGCCCAATGGGGTTTGACTTCAGTGTCAAGTCTGATATTAAGGTTCTCAAAAATACTCGTACATCATTTACAGTGAGCTGAGTCAGGAGTTTTGAAGAAATATTTCTATTCAATCGGAAGACATGGATGTCGCTGGCTGGCCAGCATTATTGCCCATCCCTGGATTCAATTGTGTGACTTTTCAATATCAACATTTTGGGATTGAGAATTTCCAAGGTTTGGGTAAAGAGGAACATTTTCCAACATTTCACCATGGATCTTAATTGCGAGTAGGAGAATTGATACATTTGGTATGGGTTGGAGAGGGAATTTAGTCTTCCTGGTGTTCAGGGAAAATTTAGTGCTCTCATAGGCTTCAGTAATAGGTCAGTTATCTCTTTTAGTTCTTCTTCAGAATAAGCTCTACTCTCTGCATCATCAGAAGATTCGAGGTGCTATGTTTCTTGGGGTTGATCTTGAGCTGACTGGGATTGAAATCATTAATAGGCTACAGCATTGCTGCTGGAAAAATTGAGAATGGTGTTTGTGCAGTGACACACCCCTGTTTTGACAGGGAGGGGATTTGTGGTGGAACACAGTACTATTACTTGTTATTGAGGAGGTAGGTGATATGTGTGAACTCAGCTGGACACCCACATCATGTCACACCTTCCAAAGGTTAGTTCAATTTATCAAGTCAGAAGCTTTTGTGAGATCGAAGAAAATCACATGCAAAGAGATGTTCTGCTCTTTGCACTATCCCTGAAGCTAGCAAGTTGTGAAGACCACGTTCGTTGTTCCTCTGGAAGATCAGAAGGCACACTGGAATCCTGGCCGGATCTCTTCTGTAATTGACAAGAAACAGTTAAGAAGTTATTCAGCCAGGACTTTACCAACAGTTGAAAGCAATAACAGGCCCCTGTAATCACTACAGTTGAACTTGCCTCCTATTGTGAATGTTGAGATCCTTGTGGAATCTGTAAGGTCACTTGGAATTTCTTCATTTTGCCAGAAATTCATAAACAAGGCAGCTTTAAGTTTAAGTTTATTTATTAATGTCACAAGTAGGCTTACATTCACACTGCAATGAAGCTACTACAAAAATCCCCTAGACGCCACACTCCATTGTCTGTTCGGGTACACTGTGGGAGAATTTAGCATGGTCAATGCACCTAACCGGACTATGGGAGGAAACCGGAGCACCTGGAGGAAACCCACACAGACACGGGGAGACCATGCAGACTCCGCACAGACAGTGACCTGAGCCAGGAATTGAACCCGGGTCCCTGGTGTTGTGAGGCAGCAGAGCTAACCACTGTATCATCGTGCGTATTTATTTGAGAGGTCAATATATCTCCCTCTGTCAGTGTTTCTGCAGGGTATGATCAGGGTTAGAAGCAACTGGGTGTAAAACAACACGATTTCTGCTGTTTATTAGTGAACGTGTCACAGACGGTTAACTTAATATCCAATTCCATCGCCAAGTGTGTCGCCTTGAAATCTCCTTCACTCCAAAGAGACACAGCACTCCCCAGCACTTGCCCACTCTGAAGGCGGGCATCAGTGTGTCAATTGTGGACTGGTTCTCCTCAGAAACAGCACAGAAATGTTTTTCCTAAAAGCTTCTCGTGTGTTTCAGGCTATTGCATTTTTGCTCATTACATCTAATGTGTAATATAGAGATAAAACATACTCACTATTCCCGTGGTATAATAAAATCAATTTAAATCAAATGATTTTCAATTGAATAATATTGATGAATAAAACTGAGAGTACATCAGAAAATAAAATGAATTCAATTAAGATTCAACGCTGCAGAATAAACTGAGCAAATAGTCATACAGAGGGATGATTAGAAAGAGCAAGTTCCCACTCCATCCTCAGAATGATTGCAGCACAAGGTACATAATGAGTACATAATCCTACATGTCAGCCTCGTCCATCCCGAGGGAGACTCTCAGGTGGATTCAAATTCACTGGTAGTGCCAGGGGTAGTGGGAGGAGAAGCGATTGGAAGTAAGATTAGCTGCAGAAAATTCATTTGGATTCTCTGTATTCCCAGCTGCTGAGCTATCGTCGGTGGTGGTGTTGCACAGCATGTAACCCAACACAAAGCCCCAGACAGCTGGGCTATTCTTGGGTATATTTTTATCCTGCTATTTCTTCCTCCATTGCACCCTCACAGTCGGGACTTATTTCTTGGAAGCCTCGTTCAGCCGGGGAGAACATTGGTTTCTCAATGCATTCTTCCAAGGTTATCCCCAGAACTGACATAGAAACTAGAAGCAGGAGTAGGCCATTCGGCCCGTGGAGCCTGCTCCACCATTCATCTTGCTCATGGCTGATCATCGAATTCAATAACCTGATCCCGCCTTCCCCCCATATCCCTCGATGCCTTCAGCCCCAACATTGAAATCAGACAATGTTTTGGCCTCAACCGCGTTCGGTGGTAGTGAATTCCATACCTCTGGGTGAAGAATTTTTTTCTCGTCCCAGTTCTAAAAGGTTTACCGTTTGTCCTCAAACTATGACCCCCTAGTTCTGGACTTCCCCGCCATTGGGAACATTCTTTCTGAATCTACCCTGTCTAACCCTGTAAGTTTCTATGAGATCCCCTCTCAGTCTTCTGAACTCCAGGGCGGCACGGTAGCACAGTGGTTAGCACTGCTGCTTCACAGCTCCAGGGTCCCGGGTTCGATTCCCGGCTCGGGTCACTGTCTGTGTGGAGTTTGCACATTCTCCTCGTGTCTGCGTGGGTTTCCTCCGGGTGCTCCGGTTTCCTCCCACAGTCCAAAGATGTGCGGGTTAGGTTGATTGGCCAGGTTAAAAATTGCCCCTTAGAGTCCTGGGATGTGTAGGTTAGAGGGATTAGCGGGTAAATATGTGGGGGTAGGGCCTGGGTGGGATTGTGGTCGGTGCAGACTCGATGGGCCGAATGGCCTCCTTCTACACTGTAGGGTTTCTATGATTTCTATGATAATCCTAACCAGCTTAGTCTCTCCACATATGACAGACCTGTCATTCCAGGAATCAGCCTGGTAAACCTTCGCTGTACTCGCTCTGTAGTAAGAACATCCTTCCTCAGATAAGGACACCTATACTGCACACAATACTCCACCATGCTCAGTTTATGGCTTTGAAAGCATGGTACAGGATTCTTCTTTCTCTCTCTGCCTTGCCCAAGTCACCTCTTTCTCCTCTCCCTCTACCTCTCTCATATCTCTCTGCTCCCTCCCCTCTCTATCTCCCCATAGTCTCCTTTTGACCTCTTTTCCTTCTCTCTCTCTTCCCTCTTCCTCTCTTTTCTCCCTCACCTTCTCCACTCTTTCTCTTCTTCTCTCTCTCTCTCATGTACTTCTCCCTCTAATTTTTCACTAACTCTCCACTTCCTCTCCCTCCTATTCACCTTTGCCAAAGTGTGAAATGTGACATGCTCCTGTATCTCACCCTGGAGGACAGTTCCACAGCTGATGTTCACTTTTATTTCACCAAGCCATTATTCTTTGTGTATGAACTAAAACAGTAGGTGCATATCATCAAGGTTTTCAATATTTGTAAGCATTACAACAAAGCATGATCTCACATCTATTGAACATCCACATACCAGAAGATATCACTGAATAGCAGTCAAAAGGGGACACACTAACCCAGAACCACTGAGGTTTGGTTTTTCTGAAACACACGAGAAGCTTTTAGGAAAAACATTTCTGTGCTGTTTCTGAGGAGAACCAGTCCACAATTGACAGACTGATGCCCGCCTTCAGAGTGGGCAAGTGCTGAGGAGTGCTGTGTCTCTTTGGAGTGAAGGAGATTTCAAGGCGACACACTTGGCGATGGAATTGGATATTAAGTTAACCGTCTGTGACACGTTCACTAATAAACAGCAGAAATCGTGTTGTTTAACACCCAGTTGCTTCTAACCCTGATCATACCCTGCAGAAACACTGACAGAGGGAGATATATTGACCTCTCAAATAAATACGCACGATGATACAGTGGTTAGCTGTCTCACACGCCAGGGACCCAGGTTCGATTCCCAGCTTGAGTCACTGTCTGTGTGGAGTTTGCATGTTCTCTCATGTCTGCATGGGTTTCCTCCAGGTGCTCCAGTTTCCTCTCACAGTCCAAAAGATGTGCTGGTTAGGCGCATTGGCCGTGCTAAATTCTCCCTCAGTGTACCCGAACAGGTGCCGGAGTGTGGCAACTAGAGGATTTTCAAAGTAACCTCATTGCAGTGTTAATGTAAGCCTACTTGTGACATGAATAAATAAACTTTAAAAACCTCAAACTATCTACACTGTTTCTACTGGAACATCTGTACCAGCGCCTATGAGACTAAACCAGATTATTTAAATGTGCATATCCCATCGTGGAGGTTACCTCTACTGGAAAAGTGGATTAGCTAGCATCAATTTTCAGCCTGTCGACTCTGAAAGAATCGGAAATTTACAGGTGAACGCTGGTCAGACACGCCACACGACACACTAGATGACAGGTGCAACCAAATCAGGTTCCATGGATTTCGCAACAACCCACCAAGATATTTGTCATATTGTGAGCTGAGCAATCTCACTGAATGTCTTTCTCAAGAAAGGGGAGGAGGGGTATCAAGTGACATCACATCAGCTTCTCCACCTTGCTTTGGACAAAGGATATATGTTCCTTGTCTGCATCATTGAAATGGTTAACAGTTCAACTGTTGATAAGTTCAACAGAGGTTTCCAAACTCTTTTGTCCTTGCTGACTTAGTGTCTCTGTTGGCCAGGAGCTGGCCTTAGAAATGTAATGAGCCTTTGTACAATTCCTTAGGATTAAATCTCTGTAGTCATAGGAGGCTTTAGTGCCTCTTTGGAGATAACAAGGTTGCTGCTGTTCTGAAGGCCAGAAATCCCTTTTGTGTGAGTCATAGTTAGTCATGGATTCATATAAAATTCGAGCAGCACCAGATAGGGTAGATGCAAGAAAGATGTTCCCAATGTTAGTGTTGTCCAGAACCAGAGGTCATAATCTGAGAATATCGGGTAGACGGTTTAGGACAGAGATGAGGAGAAATTTCTTCACCAAGACAGTGGTCAGCCCATGGAATTTGCAATCACAGAAAGTAGTTGAGACCAAAACACTATGTTTTGAAGAAGCAATTAGATATAGCACTTGCGGTGAAGGGGATCAAAGGATATGGGGGGAAGGCGGGATCAGGCTACTAAATTGGATGATCAACCATGATCATAATAAATGATGGAGCAGGCTCAAAGGGCCGAATGGCCTCCTCCTGCTCCTATTTTCTGTTTTTATTTTAAAGCATTTAGCCAGTTTTAAAAATATATATAAATTCGCCAGGATGATGAATATATATATACGTGTATTTTTAATATATAAAGAAAATAGAATGGGTCTTTATCTCTGTGACACTAGGCTAATCTCCAGTACAGTACTGAGGGAATGCTGCAAGGTCAGCAGAGGTGGCACATGTCATATCATCCATTCAACAGATTTCCTGCCTGCTCTCTCGTTACGCTGTTCAAAGATCTCCCAATGTGCTGACCAACATCCATCTCTCAATCAGTAATCATCAGTCAGATTGTCTGGTCATTTATTTCATGATGTGGAGGTGCCGGCGTTGGACTGGGGTAAACACAGTTTACCCCAGTCCAAACTTCTTACAAACTTCTTACTGCATTTATTTCATTGCAGAGCTGGCTGTGTTCCCAACAGTAATGACACTTCACAGGTAGTTCAATTGTGTTTTAGGATGTCACGAGGATGTGTAAGGTGCTACATAAAGACAAGTTATTCCTTTATTGCCAGGATTTTAGGTCTTTTCAATGAGGGACTCTCAATCAAAAGTAGTTCAGGACAATCACCGACTGAGTTGGAAGTGTTTTCGCCAAATGGAAGGATACATTCACAAATAAGCATTTGCCGTAAACTTTAAGACTGTTTAAAACTGCTGCGGATTTTCCTGCTCTTAAGTGCGCTCTTTGCTTCCCCAGACTGGTACTCCAAGCATATTGTGGGGCTTTCTGGCTTATCAAAATCTCTAACGACGTATAATGCACCTACAGTGCAGGGGAGGCGATGACCTTGTGGCTGTATCGCTCGGCTATTAATCCAGAAACTCAAGCCGGAACTCCATCATCTCGCCCGCCATGGAATCGGAGCGGGCGAGGGTCCGACAACGGAAATCTCCGTTGACCTCGGGTGGGAATTTCCGGTTTCGCTCAAGCGAGGCCATAAAATCCTGCCCTCAGTTAATGTACTGGGGACCAGGGTTCAAATCCTGCCACGGCAGATGATGGAATTTGAATTCAATAAAAAATATCTGGAATTAAGAATGTACTGATGACCATGAAACCATTGCCGATTGTCAGAAAAACCCATCTGGTTCACTAATGTCCTTTAGGGAAGGAAATCTGCCATCCTTACCTGGTCTGGCTTAAAGTGACTCCAGAGCCACGGAGAGTGGTTGACTCTCAGTTGCCCTCTGAACAAGGGTTAACGAAGGATGGGCAATAAGTGCCGGCTAGCCAGCGACGCCCATGTCCCACGAATGAAGTGAAAAACAAGTTGAACACTAACCCATATTTAGATCTCTCACGACTGCACTCCTTCTGGGCTCCTAATAAAACAATGCTTCCAAGGGAACCATTTAACACATAGACAGCCAAATAATGAGTATACATAGCATGTAAATATTTACAACAAAAAGGAAACCAGTGGGATGAAGAGTGAGAGGGTTAACGTTATTTTACAAATCCTGAAAGAGGATTATTTTTCATGCTCTCAGAATATAGAACAGAAAGTGTTTACAGATTTTCCAGATTTACAAAAGGATCAGTTTCCAAGGTCCTGTTCACCCTCAGGCACTTTGATGTCTCATCCCAGCTCCATTTTGTCTCTGAAGCAACTCTTATTCAGGTGCTGAATTCGAGCTGGTGCGAAGCTCTCCTCAAATTGAGCTTTTTGTCTATTATTGACCGTTAATCTGGTTTATAAAGGGTAGCATTCCACTGAATCTGTGGATCAATTCCACTCAATGTCACATTTTCTGAAGTGATGTCCAGACATTGTTCAAAGGGTTATAAAGCAGCACTCTTCTTCATCATTCAAGGGGTGTGGGCACTGCTGACTAGGCCAACATTTATTACCCATCCCTAATTGTCCTTGAGAAGGTGGTGGTGAGCTGCCTTCCTGAACTGCTGACATCCATGTGGCGTAGATACATCCACAATGCTGTTATGGAGGAACTTGACACAGCGACTGTGAAGGAATGGCAATATATTTCAAGTCAGGATGGTGGGTGGCTTAGAGAGGAACCACGAAGAGGTGGTGCTCCCATGTATTTTCTCTCCTAGTCCTTCAAGATGGTAGCGGTTGTTGATTTGAAGGTGCTGCCTAAGGAGCTTGAAGTGCATCTGGCAGCTGGTAGACACTCCTGCCACTGTACGTCAGTGGTGGAGGGATGAATGCTTGTGGATTATGTGCCAATCAAGTGGGTTGCTTTGTCCTGGATGGTGTCAACCTTCCTGAGCGTTGTTGGAGCTGCACTCATCTCGGCAAGGGGAGGGTATTCCATCACATTTCTGTCTTGGGCCTTGTAGATTGTAGACAGGCTTTGGGAAGTCAGGAAGTGAGTTATTCGCCACGGATGCTAGCCAACAAATAGACACATGGGCCAGAGTTTTCCGGCCATTGACGCCAATGGGATTTTCTGGTCCCGCTGCAGTGAACAGAAGATTTGGCTAAGTGCCACATTCCCTGTCCTCCCTTGCGGCAACGGTGGGCGTGAGGGGCAGGAGAATTCCGCCCATGCTGTTCCAGACACAGTTGAGAGGGATTTGGGAATGAGATACAGTTGATGCCCATTTCTCCGTGGCTCACAATAGAGTTGCTGCTACACATACTCATACTCGTGAACTCTGAGGTCACTTTTCAGGTTGTTAAGCAAGATTGAATGTTATTTCTATTCCTTGGTATATTATTTGGGCCAGGCGCCTGATTTTTTGGGGGGGGGGTTTTATCTTCTTCTCCTGAATAAATAAAAGCAGGAAAATGCTTTTTTTTGGAAATTTGGGTTATCCCAGCTTCCATTCCCAAACTGAAAGGATTCTGTCAAAATCCAACCGCTTAGATGAAATAATTTCATCTGTCTCCCTGTTTCAGACACTGACGTGCATTTTGGGAATTTTCGGTTTATAATTACCGGTTGAAACATTTTTCCCACGTTTCAGTTTACGTCCCTGATTTTTTAATTGTCCTGGGTGGTGACTGGGATCAAGCATATGCAGGAATAATCCGATCATTCCCTGCTGACCTACTCTGCGAGTGGCCATTGAGTAAGGTGGCAGTTTCCGATTGTCCAGTGTGTAACATTGAGATTTATGGGTTCACACGACATTACTTCACAGAATCATATGTGTACAATCATGTGCATGCATGTACCGACAGTTAGACATGCACATGATGGTGGAACTTTTACAGGCATACGATAGAGGCCGATATCAGGACCAAATGCGGGTTTCAAGCCCGCATGGGTGGATAGTTCAACGTTGGAGGCAATTTTCCCGGCGGTGGTTGGTTAAGAGGCAGCCTGGTCAAAAGGTCGATTGGCATTGCATTGGCGAGGGGTTGGGGAGGCAGGAGAAATGTTAACTGGCATCAGAAGGTGTGTTTGTATCACCAGGAGATATTCCCATGATGGGAATGGCAGCTGCTCAGCCACCACAAGAGGCGGGAAGCCAATTAATCCAGATAATTGGTTCGTTGACACCCATTCTACAGGCCACTGGTATTTATGAGTGCCAGAAGGCAGCATTACCACCCCCCTGCCACCTCATCCCAACCACCTCCCCTCCCCCGTCCAACTATGTGAGGATGTCAGCTACATTGCAATGGCCTCCCAGCAGCATTCTGGGAGGAGGCCATCCTTTCAGATGTTCCCCATCACCCTTTCCTACTGGCAATGACTGCCCTCGCATCTCTGACACTGCCTCAGGAAGGGTTTACCCGAGCAATCACTGGGGCTGCTGGTGCCAGCACATAATTTTATTTTTTAATTCATTCATGGGACATGGGCATCGCTGGCTGGGCCAACATTTATTGCCCATCTCCAATTGCCCTTGAAACTGAGTGGCTCTGGAGACACATGTAGGCCAGACCAGGTAAGGATGGCAGATTTCCTTCCCTAAAGAACATTAAAGAATTAGATGGGTTTTTCTGACAATCAGCAATGGTTTCATGGTCATCAGTAGATTCTTAATTCCAGATTTATTTTACTGAATTCAAATTCTGCCATCTGCCGTGGCAGGATTCGAACCTGGGCCCCCAGAACATGAGCTGAGTTTCTGGATTAACTGTTGAGCAATAATACCACTAGGCCATCGCCACCCCTAATAAATTAATTTCTTACCGGCTCAACCCAGTTGCACTCACCTCCTTGCAGCCTTCATGTTGGCTATGTATCGGAATGCACCCTGGCAGCAGGAACGTACAAGGCTCTGCCCCTTGGTGCCAATTTTGCAAACCCTCCCTGTCTGTCTCCAAAGACCTAGTAAAAATTCAGCCCAATATCCCATGGCCAAGCCATTAAAAATAAAAGTTATCCCACCGATGAGAGGATGAAGTCATTCATGAGCCCCTCACAGTATGTCTTGCTAGTGTAATAAATTCCATGTTTAACTATCGCACATTCTGTTTGCACCACTAACTGTGTAAAATATAGTATTTACTTTAGTCAGGGCTGTTGTAAATGTGCTGTACCTTTCTGTAAAAAGACTTTCACTTCCCCCCAGAGACATTGGCCCATGAACTTGAAAACCTTGTCAGCGGGATTAAAGCTAAAAATTATAGCTCGGTCCTGTCCCAGCAGCAGTATATTTCAATAACTTATTGGAGGGATGCTGTAAATTTCTATCTCTGACTTTTTGCCAGTCTAAATATTGAAAATGAGTGCAATACATATCAGCAGAGCTGTCCTATTGCTCACTGCCAGTAATAAGGACCAGACGACCTCACCTCCATTGTCAGCTGCTTCCTAAATTGTCGATTTCAAAATATGTCTCAAGTGCCAGAGAATCTCAAAGATAGAAAATTTATCCCGCGTTGTGACAATATATTTCAACAATCTATTTTTTCGAGAGGTAACTAAAGAGATGCTGGGTGCTGAGTCAGACTATTGCTTTGGCATGAATCACACAACTTGTGTTTCTAAATAGCGTATACCCCGCACAAGTGATGAGCTTTTTTAAAAAAGTTCTCCTCCAGTTTTCTCCACTATATCTGACAGTGCTGACTGACACCAACTCGGCCCTCAGTGAAAGACTGCGTTGTTCATTTTGCAGCACTCTTCACCAAGACAGCATGGTGGCACAGTGGTTAGCACTGCTGCCTCTCAGCGCCAGGGACCCGGGTTCGATTCTGGCCTCGGATGACTGTCTGTGTGGAGTTGGGCTCAAAAGCGATCTTTCTGTGGCATTAAAACGTTCCACATTTGATAGGATAATTGAGTTTGATTGAAATTGCATTAGGTGCCTGGGCAAGGGTGGCACGGTGGCACAGTGGTTAGCACTGCTGCCTCACAGCGCCAGGGACCCGGGTTTGAATCTGGCCTCGGGTCACTGTCTGTGTGGAGTTTGCACATTCTCCCTCTGTCTGCAGAGGTTTCCTCCGGGTGCTCCGGTTTCCTCCCACAGTCCAAAGATGTGTAGGTTACGTGGATCGGCCTTGCCAAACAATTGCCCCTTAGTGTCAGTGAGATTAGCAGGCTAAGTGAGTGGGGTTACGGGAATAGGGCCTGGGTGGGATGATTGTTGTCAGCGCAGGCTCAATGGACTGAATGGCCTCCTTCTGTACTGTAGGGATTCTATGATTCTGTGATTCTACCAGTTAAGGGAAAGGTACATTGATCAGGAGCAGGGATGGAAGACATCAATGCAGAGGAATTAAGGTTAATGACAGCACCCCAAGTTCCTCCAGATAGCTCAGCGCTGAAGCCTGGGTCTTCCTGTATAAATAAAAGCAAAATACTGCAGATGCTGGAATCTGAAACAAAAACAGAAAATGCTGGAAAATCTCTGCAGGTCTGACAGTATCTGTGGTGAGAGAATAGAGCCAATGTTTTGAGTCAGGATGCGTCACTCACTGCCACTTTGTTTACAGGAATGCCTACCCTGAAGAAGTAAAGCTCTTCTCAGGTCTAACGAAGGGTCATCCTGACTCGAAACATTCTCTCTCCACAGATGCTGTCAGACCTGCTGAGATTTTCCAGCATTTTCTGTTTTTGTTCCAGGGTCTTCCTACTCTGATAGTGGTTCACATTCTCTCTGAGCGCTGCACTTAGCAACTAGGCCTGCAAGTGGTGTTGCAGATTAGTGCATGGGCTCAAAAGTGATCTTTCTGTGGCATAAAAATGTTCCAAATTTGATAGGATAACTACGCTTGATTGAAATTGCACATTCGATGACTTGCCAACCTTGGCAAGAACAGCAGGATGGCACAGCGGTTAACACTGCTGCCTCACAGTGCCAGCCATCCGGGGTTCGATTCCCGGCTTGGGTCGCAGTCTATGCGGAGTCTGAACGTTCTCCCCGGGTCTGCGTGAGTTTCCTCCGGGTGTTCCAGTTCCCTTCCACAGTCTGAAAGACGTGCTGGTTAGGTGCATTGGCCGTGCTAAATTCTCCCTCAGTGTACCCGAACAGGCGCCGGAGTGTGGAGACTAGGGGATTTTCACAGTAATTTTATTGCAGTGCTAATGTAAGCCTACTTGTGACTAACAAATACATTTTAACTTAGGCAGGAGGGGGAGGGATTGCCAAGTGTCGCAGGAATTTTCCCACAGAAAGAGCAGACAGAATGGACCGAGTGGCCTCCTTTTGTGCCATTGATATTCTACGATTCTATAAAATCTAAGAAAGTGAGGGCAGGAAGAGAAAAGCGAGAAAGGAATAAAAGTGCTGGAAATATTCAGCATCCGTGTGGGAGAAGAGACAGAGTTAATGCTCCAAGTCAATGAACCATCATCAGAAAAGTTTGAGTACTTTAGAACATAGAACATTACAGCGCAGTACAGGCCCTTCGGCCCTCGATGTTGCACCGACCAGTGGTACCAATCTAAAGCCCCTCTAATCTACACTGTTCCAATATCATCCATATGCTTATCCAATAACCACTTGAACGCTCTCAACGTTGACGAGTCCACCACTGCTGCAGGCAGGGCATTCCACGCCCTTACTACTCTCTGAGTAAAGAACTTACCTCTTTTAGAAACTTTTGTTTCTATTTAATATTTCTAATATCTGGAATATCTTGCTTTTGTCTAAGGCTGACAAATATAGTTTGGAACAGGATCTTAAGGATCACTAACGTAGGCAAGTTTTCCTTTGATCACGAGAACAGGAAATGCTGGAAAATCTCAGCAGGTCTGACAGCATCTGTGGAGAGAGAATAAAGGCAATGTTTCGAGTTGAGTCATCCAGATTTGAAACGTTGGCTCTCCACAGATGCTGTCAGGCCTGCTGAGATTTTCCAGCATTTTCTAACTTTGTTTCTGTTATATATTTAAAAGGTTTGCTGGTTGCTTTAAGAGATGATCACATGATTTCATGGTGGTGCCGTTGGGATATTGGAGAGGCTGCTGTTTTATTTTCAGTTTTGTACCCTGTACAGAGCAGAGAGCAGCTCTTCAATAAAACCTGTTGTGTGTTAGTTTGAATCTATGCGTGTAAACCACAGCTGGAATTCTCCAGGCTCCCAGCCGCGTGTTTCCCGCCAGCGGGAGGTGGCATGTTGTTTGCCAGTGGCGGAATTCTCTGGTCTTGCGACAATCAATACAAATTCCCATTGTCATCACCCAACGCTGGCAGGGGATGCATTGCTGGCGGGACCAGAGAATCCCACCGGCATGAACGGCCGGAGAATTCCACCCCACATCTTTTCTTTTGGTGTAAAACCCTCAACCCTTAACATAGTTTGGACATCCCAGTTTCAGATTCCAGCAGCTGCAGGAATTTGTTTTTATTCCTTTGATTACCCTAGTGTATTAGTATATTGTTTCCAGTCATTCGTGGGACATGATTGTCGCTGGCTTCCCAGCATTTATTGCCCATCCCTAGTTGCCCTTGTTCAGAGGGCAATTGAGAGTCAAGCACATTGCTGTGGCTCTGGAGTCACATGTAGGCCAGGCCAGGTAAGGACGGCAGATTTCCTTCCCTAAAGGACATTGATGAACCAGATGGGTTTTTTCCTGACAGGTTGTAATATTGAATTCAAATTCCACCATCTGCTGTGGTGGGATTCGAACCCGGGTCCCCAGAACAATAGCTGAGTTTCTGGATTAGTAGTCTAGCGATAATACCACTCGGTCATTGCCTCCCTGGAACCATCCCACAGGAGATTAAAGAGGGTGAATTGTGCAAATGGGTTTGACACCTGTCATTTTTCTGAACACAAAAGCAAGATACTGCTGGAAGCCTGACTTAAGAGCGGAACATGCTGGAAATACTCAGCAGGTCCGGCAGCATCTGTGGAGAAACTGAGTTAATGTTTCAGGTCTGCGACCATGTGACCAAGGACAGTGAATGCATCTTCGAATGACATCTCCTACCCACTGCTCCACCAACCTCTCACACTGCTCAATGAACCACAGCTTCAAACACTCAGCACTCACTCCTGACATTCAGACACTCATCCGCACACACACTCCAATGCTGCCAGCCTCATACCCAGCTCCCACTGCTTCCACATACCTCCAGCCCATTCAGCTATGGCAGACACACAATCTTAATTGAATAGCAGAGCAGGCTCGAAGGTCAACTCATAGAATCATAGAACCCGGAATGCAGACGGAGGCCATTCAGCCCATCGAGTCTGCACCGACCACAATCCCACCCAGGCCCTATCCCCATAACCCCACGCATTTACTCTAGCTAGTCCCCCTGACATTTGGGGTCAATTTAGCACCGCCAGTACACCTAACCCGCACATCTTTAGACTGTGGGAGGAAAACGGAGCACCTGGGGAAAACCCATGCAGACACAGGGAGAATGTGCAAACTCTGCATAGACAGTAACCAAGCCGGGAATCGAGCCCGGGTCCCTGGGTACTGTGAGGCAGCAGTGCTAACCACTGCGTCACCGTGCCGCCACTGCTCCCAAGTCTTATGTCCCTAGGGCCGTGTCCCTCTTGCAGCTGAACACCAGGTGAGTGACAAGCAAATTTATTGAATGGGCCAACGCAGTCCAAGTTCAGAAGCTGGGCAGCACATCAGCCGGTGGGCTTGTCTGACGTCATGACAGTAAGCAGTACCTCTTCAGCTGCTCGCAGTGTACATTGGGAATGCCCACACAAGCACTCTTCTCAACATGGAGCGAGCTATGACCTTGCTGGAAAGGGCTGGAGGTGGAATATGCACCAGCAATTGGACCAGGGGCTTCTGTGGCACCACTGATTGCATCAGACAGCACAGAAAGAGGCCACTTAGCCCATTGCGCTTGTTGTCTAACTGTTTGGTAGAGCTTTCAATGCAGCCCCTGTTACCTGCTCAGTCCCTGTGGCCTTGTAATTGACAAAAGCCACTGACTATCCACCCTGTCTATGCCTCTCATAATTTTTTGGACAATATCACTTGATTCTCCTTTTAATGCTTCACTTCCCTTTCAGACGATGCATTCCAGTCTTACGAGCCGGAATTTTATCAGCCCGTCCAACATGGGAATCGGAGTGGGTGAGGAGTGGAGCATGGGAAGGTCTGTTGACCCCGGACGGGATTTGGGATCAGTGAGGCCATAAAATCCTGTCCACTGTGTCAGAAACAAGCGTTCTCAGGTTCTCTCTCTTTCTTTTGCCAATCATCCTGAATCTGTGTCCTCTGATTACCGACCCTATCACTGGAAACTGGTTCTCCTTATTTACTACATCCAAATTCTTCAAGACTTTAGAACACTTCCATCAAATCTCCCTTTAACCTGATCTGTCTGAAGGAGACCAACCCCATCTTCTCCAGAAACTCCATGTCAGTCATTCCTGACACCATTCGGGTGGCATGGTGGCACTGTGGTTAGCACTGCTGCTTCACAGTGCCAGGGACCTGGGTTCAATTCCAGCCTGGGGTCGCTGTCTGTGTCGACTTTGCACTTTCTCCCCGTGTCTGCATGGGTTTCCACCGGGTGCTCTGGTTATCTCCCACACTCCAAAGGTATGCGGGTTAGGTTGATTGGCCATGTTAAATTGACCCTAGTGTCAGGGGGATTAGCAGGGTAAATGTGTGCGGTTACAGGAATAGGGCCTGAGTGGGATTGTGGTCAGTACAGACTTGATTGGCCAAATAGCCTCTTTTTGTACTGTAGTGATACTATGAAATATCTTTTGCATCCTCTCGAAGGCCTTAACGTGCTTCCTCATGTGCGATGTCCAGACTTGAACACTTCAACCAAGGCCAAGCCAGTTTAATAAAGTTTTAGTATAAGTTAATTGCTTTTGTGCTCAATTCCTTTATTAATAAAGTCAAGGATCCTGTCTGTTGGCTGACAACCTTCCCAACTTGTCCTGCCACCCTCAACGATTTTGCCTATTGTGTGTCCCCAGATCCCTCTGTTCCTGCACCCTCTAAAATTGTACCATTTACTTCATGAGTAATAAATAAATGCAAAATACTGTGGATGCTGGAAATCTTAAATAAAAACAGAAAGTGCTGCATAAACCCAGCAGGCCTGGCAGCATCTGAGGAGAGAGAAACAGAGTTAACATTTTGAATCCAAGTGACCCTTTTACAGAATGGAAGAAATGTAGAAACATGATGGATTATATAGTAGGAAAGGTGGGTGCAGGAGGTGGGATGGAATAGAAGAATAGGGATTGTTCAGGGAACAGAAGAGATTGACAAAGGTGCCATGGACATCAAGCAAAGGGGAGTGTTAATGGTGCCATTAAGGGATGAAGAATGCTAATAGTGGCGAAATGTAAAATAGCAGAATGTGTTCATAGGAGCAAAACTGTACACCAAGGGACAGGTGGCCGTGTGTGTGTGTGTGTGTGTGTGTGTGGGGAAGGAGGGGGGAGAGATTATGTTGGGGCAGCTCAAGGGAACTGGAAAACAACAAACAACAAACTCCAAAGGCTGGGGTCAAGATGGAGGGGAAAGGTCACAGTCTAAAGTTGTTGAACCCAATGTTGAGTTCATTAGCATTTGTTTCATGTTGCTTCCCCTCATTCCTCCTGACAAAATGGATCACTTCACATTTTCACAGAATCACAGAATCCTACAGTGCAGAAGAGGCCCTTTGGCCCATCGAGTCTGCACCGAAGCATGAAAGACCCTGACCTGCCCACCTCATCCCACTTGCCAGCACTTGGCCCATAGCCTTGAATGTTATGGCATGCCAAGTGCTCATCCAGGTACGTTTTAAAGGATGTGAGGCATCCCGCCTCCACCATCCTCCCAGGCAGCGCATTCCAGACCCTCACCACCCTCTGGGTAAAAAGGTTTTTCCTCAAATCCCCCTAAACCTACCGTCCCTCACTTTTAACTTGTGTCCCCTCATAACTGACCCTTCAACTAAGGGGAACAGCTGCTCCCTATCCACTCTGTCCATGCCCCTCATAATCATGAACACCTCAATCAGGTCACCCCTCAGTTTTCTCTGCTCCAGAGAAAACAACCCAAGCCTATCCAACCTCTCTTTATAACTTAAATGTTCCATCCCAGGCAGCATCCTGGTGAATCTCCTTTGCATCCCCTTGGAGGGCAGTTGAGAGTCAACCACATTGCTGTGGCTCTGGAGTCATATATAGGCCAGACCAGGTAAGGATTTCCTTCCCCACAGGACATTAGTGAACCAAATGGGTTTTTCGAACAATCAACAATGATCTCACGGTCGTCAGTAGATTCTTAATTCCAGATTTTTTTCATTGAATTCAAATTCCACCAGCTGCCGTGGCGGGATTCGAACCCCGGGTCCCCAGAACATTAGCTGGGGTTTCTGGATTAATAAATGTAAAACAAGGAGAGGAAATTGAACTTTAATGTGCAAAATTCAAAAACCTTGCATCCTTTTCCCCTTTACACATTCGTTCATGAAACATTTTGGGCTTTCTTCTCGGTTAAAGTATTCGCTGACTGCAAATACAAGCTAATCTGTAGCAGAAAAATCATTAATTGACTGGGAGACTTCATCCCAAAAGCCAGACACAGACTGAAGTCAGCTCAGTGGATTTAATTCATGTAACAGCAGGTTACTGCGGGAGAGGGAAAAAAAAATCAAGGCTGTCAAATTATCTACGGGGGCTTAAATTATTTAAATACTGTAAATTCTCCCGGAGAACAAAACTCCCATGTCCATAATTAATTCTTGCCTCCCCCCTCCTCCCCAAGCACCTCATCAGAAACATTGTCGTTTACCACTGCCAGCTTCCTGCAACATATTAAAGGCTAAGCAAGTGGTACTTTGTAACGTGCGCTCTGAAAATTAATTACATTTCATTCCCCTTCAAACATATTATAAGATTTACAGTAAAATAAAACTTTTATTATTTGTTTTCTCTGCGCGGAATATTTCAGCTCTAATTAATAATTCGTGTTTGTTCTATCTTTGGGCTTTCTCTATTATCCCATGGCTCATAAATAACGACATCGTAAACATTTATAGCATTTTTCAAATTGCTTACAATTTTTTTCTGCTCAAACCAGTTGTCGTTGTTCCAACAGAGGTTGAGTGCACACTGCTTTAATATCCCCCGTGCTTCTTCACAGCTCCTTGGAAAAAATGTGTCGGACTCCCTGTCACCATTTCTATCATCCGGCCTCTTCCCCTCTTCAAACTGTTCTTCCCTGACAAGGATACCTGGGGAGGCGATGGCCTAATGGTATTATCGCTGGACCATTAATCCAGAAACTCAGTTCATGTTATGGGGACCCAGGTTTGAATCTCACCACGTCAGATGGTGGAATCACTAACCTATTGATGATCATGAAACCATTGTTGATTGTTGGAAAACCCCATCTGGTTCACTAATGTCCTTTCGGAAAGAAAATCTGCCGTCCTTACCTGGTCTGGCCTACATGTAACTCTCAACTGCCCTCGGGCAACCAAGGATGGGCAATAAATATTGGCCAGTGACCATGACCCACAAATGAATGAAAAAAGTAAAGGGTGCCTGGAAAAATATCAGATCCCTGGAAAAGTAAAGGATACCTGGAAAAGTAGGCCACCCCTGATTTTTGGTTATTGGACTCCGAAGAGTAATTCAATCCTAGAGTTCATGTGATTCCATAATTCCAATCTTTCCTATCTTGTTCCTCCAAAATTTTAATTACGTGCTCTCTCATGTTGTTGAGGTTAACATTCGACACACAAAATCTCCCAACTCATTCTTTCCCAGTGTCTCAAAATTATGGTGGTTCCAGTAACCCTGTTCCGACAATCTACAACGTGGCATCTCTTAACCTCCATTGATTCATTTTTCCCATTGCTGCCAAGTTCAGTCACATCCCACCTCAGCTGAAGAATTGATGAGAGCTCCCAAGTTAGATTACTACCAGTAACACGGTACCATCCACCTGGTGTATTTTATCAGAGTTTTTGTTTGTTTAATGGGAACCGAGACTTAGGGAGTTGTCCATTGATGACCTCAGGCCACTAGGCAATGATTGGTGCAATTATTGATGTAGGATGCTGAGTTTGTTTGGTGGGGGGGGGGGGGGGGGGGTGGAAGGGGCTATAATTACAATAACCCTATTATGCTTTAGCCACTGGTAACCATTGTAGAGAAACATAGAATCCTACAGTGCAGAAGGAGGCCATTTGGCCCATCAGGTCTGCACCAGCCACAATCCCACCCAGGCCCTAATACCATACTCCTATGCATTTACTCTAGCTAGACCCCCGAACGCTGAGGGGCAACTTAGCATGGCCAATCCACCTAACCTGCATATGTTTGGACTGAGGGAGGAAACTGGAGCACCCAGAGGAAACCCACGCAAACACGGGGAGGATGTGCAAACTCCACACAGACAGTGACCCAAGCCAGCAATCAAACCCGGGTCCCTGGCCCTGTGAGGCAGCACTGCTAACCACTGTGGTATCTTGCCGCCTGATTGCAGTACAGTCAGTTTGGGGAGGCAGTGACTTAGTGATATTGTTACTGAACTGGTAATCTCGAGACCCAAGATAATGTTCTGTGGACCTGGGTTTGAATCCCACAATGGCAGATGGTGAAATTTGAATTCAATAAAAATCTGGATTGGGAAACTGTCACTATTTGTTCAAAAAGGGAAGGATACAAAATGCAGGAAATGTCAGTTAGTCTAACTTCAGTTATTGGAAAAATAATGGAATCAATTAATAAGGAGATAAGCAGGGCATTTGGAAAGTCGGAAGCGGATCAAGAAGAGTCAGCCTGGTTTCATGAAGGAGAAATCATGCCTGACAAATATAATAGAGTTCTTTGAGGAGATATCAGTCAGAGGAGATAGAGGAAAACTAGCCGATGTTGTGTATTTGGATTTCCAAAACACAAAAGGCTACTCTGCAACGTAGGGGCTCATGACGTTGGATATAATATTGTGGCTTGGATAGAGGATTGGCTAACTAACAGGAAGCATTGTATATATATAGCAAGTTATTATACACATTAACTTGCATTTTAACTTTCACCATTGACTACACTTCACATATCAGTTAAAGTATTGGAGGCAGCACTGTACACAAGTAGATCCACTGGTTGTTGGACATCAATCACCTCACTATCCTCTTCACCTTTGCTTTAGTGGTTCAACAGTATTGGGTGGATAGGTGGAGCTACAAAGCTCCTTAACTGCAAATCCATGTGCCTGGGCCTGTGGTTCCTGCAACTCTAGCTGACTAATCTTCACGGATAGGCATCATTACACTGGGGTTTTTAACATGCTTGTTTGCCTACCTGCACAAACAACCTCCCTGGTTGAGGTCTTAATAGTTGACAACATGCAAATTTGAAACCCAGCTCAGAAGAGAGCCTCTCATTTCACTCAAATGAGCAAGGGTCGGAAATTCCAGATCAACGTAACTGGTTGGCCTGCGGAGAATTTAATGGGACAATTTCTTCCCAGTGAAATACTGCTGAATAGAATTTTACTCTTGTGCATTCCCAATTATAATTGTTCCACCATTCTTTCAGTTGCCTCACAGCCTTTGCACCTGACTTTTCTACTTTATGACACTCCTTAAAACCTACTCACTTGACCCTAAAATCTCCTAAAAGATCATAAGACATAGCAGCAGAATTAGGCCACTCGGCCCATCGAATCTGCTCCACCATTCAATCATGGCTGATATTTTTCTCATCCCCATTCTCCTGCATTTTCGCCATAACCCCAGATCCCCTTATTAATCAAGAACCTATCTATCTCTCTCTTAAAGACACTCAATGACCTGGCCTCCACAGCCTTCTGCGGCAAAGAGTTCCACAGATTCACCATTCTCTGGCTGAAGAAATTCCTCCTCATCTCTGTTTTAAAGGATCGTCCCTTTAGCCTGAGGTTGTGCCCTCTGGTTCTAGTTTTTCCTACTAATGGAAACATCCTCTCCACATCCACTCTATGCAGGCCTAATGTAGTTCAGTGTCATATTCTGTTTTAAATGTTCATGTGAGGCCTTTCAGGAGTTTTCATGACAGTAAAGATGCCAAATAAATATAAATTGTTGTTGGAGTGAATTCTTTTGAAGATTAAGCTTGGAAGAAGGAAAGTCAATTCACCCCATCAGGGTCACTCACTCATCAGTCCACTTGTAACTCCCTCACTCATGAACACTATAAAGACTTGTACGCTGTTCAGATAATACTATCAAGTGAGTGTCCACCACAGACTTGGAGCTTTATTGAAAATGGCGGATCCCATCTCCCATGTGCGAGCTTGCCTCATTGGCCATACTCTTGCACTCCTGCATCAGAATGCCCTGAGTTCTACAGAATTGAGCACTTGGCCTAGGGTGACCATGCTAAGGGAGTGCTGCCTCAGTGGAGAATCTACATTTTGGATTAGAACCATGTGAAAGATCCCATTTTTTTTTATTCATTTGTGGGACATGGGCGTCCCTGGCTGGCCATCCATAGTTACCCTTGAGAAGGTGGTGGTGAGCTGCCTTCTTGATTCGCTGCAGTCCATGTGCTGTAGATTGACCCACAATGCCATTAGGGAGGGAATTCCAGGATTTTGACCCAGCGACTGCGAAGGAACGGCATTATATTTCCAAGTCAGAATGGTGAGTTGCTTGGAGGGGAACTTGCAGGTGGTGGTGTTCCCATGTATCTGCTGCGCTTGTCCTAGATGGAAGTGGTTGTGGGTTTGGAAGGTGCTGTCTTTAAAGAAGAGCAGGAGAGAACTTCCAATCTCCTCACCAATAATTACCCCTTACTCAACATCTCCCAACACCAATTAACTGCAAATTGATCTCATTGCTGTCTGAGGAACCTTGTTTTTCCTCCATTACAACAGTTCACAGCCAATTTATTAAGTGCTTTGGGACATTCTGAGGATTTGAAGGACAACCTCTGAAGAGAAAGTGCAACCTCTTTCTTTCAAATAAATCTTTATAACCTTCAATCCCCTTTTTTGACCATATTGATCCAATTCCTTTTAAAAGGTATCAATTAATCTGGAATTAACTAAGTTTTTGAAATCTTTTCCTGCGGACGGGGAAAAAAATCGCTAATCCCCCTCAAAGCTTATGAATTTTGTAATAGTGTCCTTGAATTCTGAGCTCACTGTCCAAGTTAAATAGCCTTCCATTAAACTAAAACCTGTAATCCTGTCTTCTCTCAGTCTTCTTTTCAGAGTGAATTAATGCAGGTTAGAACGGGAGATTGATTTCCTGGATTTCTTCTGTGGTTGCTTTGGGGTTAGGGAGAATTTCTCTTTGCAGAATCCCTACAGTATAGAAGGAGGCCATTCAGCCCATCGTGTTGGCACCGATTCTCTGACAGAGCATCTTACCCACATCCTCTCCCCCACCCTATTTCCGCAACCCCACACATTTACCATGGCTAATCCATTTAACCTGCATATCTTGGGACACTAAGGGGAAATTTAGCATGGCCAATCCACCTAGTTTTAAGTTTAAGCATGTTTACTATGTCACAAGTAGGCTTGCATTAACACTGCAATGAAGTTCCTGTGAAAATCTCATAGTTGCTACACTCCGGCGCTGTTCGGGAGAATTTAGCATGGCCAATGCACCTAACCAGCGCGAATTTCGGACTGTGGGAGGAAACAGGAGCATCCGGAGGAAACCCATGCAGACACAGGGAGAACGTGCAGATTCCGCACACACAGTAACCCAGGCCGGGTATTGAACCCGGGTCCCTGGTGCTCTGAGGCAGCAGTGTTAACTACTGTGCCACATATTACAACAGAAGGGCAATGAGGAGAGGTTTTTGTTTGCTAAAGGATGATAGAGGTAGATTCAATAATAACTTTCAAATGTGGGTGGTGAGCAAAGCAGTATCATCACTAGACTAGTAATCTAGAGAGCCAGGTCAAGATCCAGGGGAATGGGTTCAAATCCCACCACGGCAGATGGTGAAATTTGAATTCAATTAAAAAGTAATTTGGAATTAAAAGTCTAGTGATGATCATGAAACGATGTGGCAAAAACCCATCTGGTTCACTAATGTCCTTTAGGGGAAGGAAATCTGCCGTCCTAACTTGGTCTGGCCTACATGTGACTCCAGACCCACAGCAATGTGGTTGACTCTCAAGTGCCCTCGGAATGGAGGGCAGTTAGAGATTCAATGATTAGCATCTTTAAGGGGTTCAATATCTATTTTCGACATTTGCCTCTTATTTTCAGCTTTTTTCAATCTTTGCACTCTTGTACTCTGATGTAGAAGAGTCGTTGCAATATGATGCCAGTCTGTGGGGCTACTTGCCTTCAGTCGTGAAAAGTGGTTGGCTGATTTGGTTTTCAGCTTCACTGGCAGGTAGCATTAAAGGAGGAAGGGATTACCACAGTCCTGAGACGCTCACCGAATTATCACAGTTCATTCAAGACTTTGGCATTGAGTCGAGGCTGGAAAAATCATGAAATCCAAAACCAGCCCATTGTGCTGTTCATCAGAAGTAATCCCTTCGAAGCATTTTCCCTTCCCTGCTTTCAATCATGGTTTGATTTATTATTGTCACATGTATTAACATACCGTGAAAAGTATTGTTTTTTGTGCGCTATACAGACAGAGCATACCGTTCATAGAGAAGGAAACGAGAGAGTGCAGAATGTAGTGTTACAGTCATAGCTAGGGTGTAGAGAAAGATCAACTTAATGTAAGGTCAAAATTCATCCATTCAAAAGTCTGATGGCAGCAGGGAAGTAGCTGTTCTTGAGTCGGTTAGTACGTGACCTCAGACTTTTGTATCCTTTTCCTGACAGAAGAAGGTGGAAGAGAGAATGTCTGGGGTGCGTGGGGTCCTTAATTATGTTGGCTGCTTTGCCAAGGCAGCAGAAAGTGTAGGCAGAGTCAATGGATTGGGCTACATTCATGACCTTTTGTAGTTTCTTGCGGTCTTGGGCAGAGCAAGTGTTGAGGATAGCAAGCGTTTTGTATCAGCCTTGACTAAATCGACAACACTCCAATCTGAGTCAAAAGATTGTGGGTTCAAGTCCTACTCCCGGGACCTGGAAAAATCATTCAAGGTTGATATTCCACTGAGGGAGTGCTGCAGTGTTGGGGGTTCTGTCTTTCATACGTGACATTAAACTGAGGTTCTGTCTTCCCTCACAGTTGGATGTAAAAGATCCTAGGACTCTACATTGGATTGTGTTGGATGTAGGGCACAGAAACAGAACACTTAGGCCATGTTGACATTTATACTCCAATTGAAGCTCCTCTGATTTTTTTCACGTAAATCTACCATTGTAAACGTCTGCTCTACTTTCTCCCTCAATGCATCTATTCTCTTCAGCCATTCCCTGTGGTAGTGAGTACCACATTTTTACCATTCTCTTGGTGGCCAGCTTACATTGAAGACGTCTGGTCATGCTTTTTCTTTCAAGAGGAAATATTCTTTTGATATCCGCTCTGTCAAAGCAATTAAGTGGAAAGGAGCACAAAAGTTTCTTCAGTTGCCAGGGCCAATATTTATCCCTCAACCAACATCTTTGAAACAGATTATTTGGCCATTGTCACTTAGCCTTTTTATGGGATCCTGCTCTGCGCCAAGAGATGGCTGTGTTTCTCTACATTCCAACAGTGACTGCACTTCCAAAGTATTTTGTTGGTTGCCGAGTGCTTTGGGATGCCCCGAGATTGTGAAATTTTGCCCTCTACTCTGCTATCATTCCAGTCTTTCGTACAATTTCAAAGCCTTGTATTGCAGAGATTACGTATCTCTTTGTGCTAATTCCGCCATGTAAAGAGAACATGTTGGGTAAGGCTTGGCAACTCATTCACATCTGGTGTTGTACACATCTGGGTTCCCATCAACTCTTGCATCTGTAAAAGCTTGCTCTGTCTGATGCTGTGAACTTCATGTATATCGCAGTTCACAGCTTGTACAACAAGAGCTGACATTGTGTGCTGTAGAACATAGGCACAAGGACTGCCTGGGATGGAACAGTTAAGTTATGAAGTGAGATTGGGTAAGCTTGGGTTGTTTTCGTTGGAGCAGAGAAGACTGAAGTGTGACCTGACCGAGGTGTATAAGATTATGAGGGACATGGACAGAGTGGATAGGGAGCAGCTGATCCCCTTAGTTGAAGAGTCAGTCATGAGGGGACATAGGTTCAAGATGAGGGGCAGGAGGTTTAGGGGGGATGTGAGGGTGGTGACGGTCTGAAATGTGCTATCTGGGAGGGTGATAGAGGCGGAATGCCTCACATCCTTTAAAAAATACCTGCATGAGCACTTGGCATGCCATAACATTCAGGGCTCTGGGCCAAGAGTTGGTAAATGGAATTAGGTGGGAGGTCAGATGTTTATCGCAGACTTAATGGGCTGAAAAGCCTCTTCTTCACTGTATAATTCTATGATTCTATGAATATTCAATTTGCATGTTGGTGACTAATGGTAATAATTTGTCCAGCAACTTGGATTGGTCCAGCTCCTTTCTCTTCTCTTTTTCTAAAATGTTTTATGCTATTGTCTTCCCCCTTCCACTCCTGAAGACCTTGGTACCTGCTACATTAAAACTTCATGGATAGCAGAGACGTTTTGGAATCTGGCTGATTATCTTTCACAGTAGGGGACCAGATAGGCTTTTACAAGAACAATTATAGTTTCACAGTCAAATCTGTTTAGATTCCAGGTTTTATAAATTGAACTTAAATTCCACCAGGTTGGGATCTGAACCCATGACCCCAGAGCTTCAGCCTAGGTCTCTGGATCACCAGTCCAGTGACCTTACCAGTTTGCCAACATCCCCTCCTCCTGTTCCATCCCCCCACCAGATATCACTTGCATAACTATCATCAATTGATATAAAACCCATCTGGTTCATTCATGTCCTTTAGAGAAGGAAATCAGCCGTCCTTACTTGGTTTGGCCTACATTAGAATCCAAATTCACAGCAATGTGGTTGACTCTCAAATATCCTCTGAAATGTAGGGTAGTTAGGGATGGGCAATAGATGCTGGCCCAGCTAGCAATTACACCCAGATATGATCACCACACATGAGAAAGAGTGTGATTGACTTGAAAGGAATTTACTAGAATGGTTCCAGGGCTGAAGGTTTTAGCTACAAGGTTAGGCTGGAGAGGCTACAGTTATTTTTCTTGGAGCAAAGGAGATTGAAGAGAGATTTGAAAGAAGGGTGGAACACGATAGGTTTAGATAAGGTAGATAAGGAAAAGCTATTCCTATTAGTTGATCTTACAGGGACTAGAGGGATGCAGATTTAAGGTTTTTTAACAGAGGAAGTGAGGGAAAATCAACTTGTTGCCAATGAGAGTGGGAGAAAACAAGTAAAGTATATTTATTATTAATCACAAGTAGGCTTACATTAACACTGCAATGAAGTTACTGTGAAAATCCCATTGTCGTCACACTCCGGCGCCTGTTCGGGTACACTGAGGGAGAATTTAGCATGGCCAATGCGCCTAACCAGCATGTCTTTTGGACTGTGGGAGAAAACCGGAGCACCCAGAGGAAACCCATGCAGACACAGGGAGAACATACAAACTCTACACAGTCAGTGACCCAAGCCTGGAATCAAACCAGGGTCCCTGGCTAACCACTGTGCCACCGTGCACCCAACTGTGCCACCCTCCTTCCCTAGAAGCAGAGACACTCAATGATTTCAAAGAGAAATTGGATGGGCACTAAAGGGAAATAAACTATCAGGTCTTTGGATTGCTCCACAGAGGGCTAGCATTGGCTCGATGGGCCAAGTGGCTATCTTCTGGTTCACCATGGTAGGCTTCTGCAGAAAATGCAGATGTATGGGATTGGGGGTGATCTAGGAAATTGGATCAGGAATTGGCTAGCGGATAGGAAACAGAGGGTGGTGGTTGATAGTAAATATTCATCATGGAGTGCGGTTACAAGTGGTGTACCTCAGGGATCTGTTTTGGGGCCACTGCTGTTTGTAATATTTATTAATGATCTGGATGAGGGTATAGTTGGGTGGATTAGCAAATTTGCTGATGACACCAAAGTCGGTGGTGTGGTAGACAGTGAGGAAGGGTGTCGTAGTTTGCAGGAAGACTTAGACAGGTTGCAAAGTTGGGCCGAGAGGTGGCGGATGGAGTTTAATGCGGAGAAGTGTGAGGTAATTCACTTTGGTAGGAATAACAGATGTGTTGAGTATAGGGCTAACGGGAGGACTTTGAATAGTGTGGAGGAGCAGAGGGATCTAGGTGTATGTGTGCATAGATCCCTGAAAGTTGGGAATCAAGTAGATAAGGTTGTTAAGAAGGCATATGGTGTCTTGGCGTTTATTGGTAGGGGGATTGAATTTAGGAGTCGTAGCGTTATGTTGCAACTGTACACAACTCTGGTGCGGCCGCACTTGGAGTACTGTGTGCAGTTCTGGTCCCCACATTACAGGAAGGATGTGGAGGCTTTGGAGAGGGTGCAGAGGAGGTTTACCAGGATGTTGCCTGGTATGGAGGGGAGATCCTATGAGGAGAGGCTGAGGGATTTGGGATTGTTTTCGCTGGAAAGGCGGCGGCTAAGAGGGGATCTTATTGAAACATATAAGATGATTAGAGGTTTAGATAGGGTGGATAGTGATAGCCTTTTTCCTCTGATGGAGAAATCCAGCACGAGGGGGCATGGCTTTAAATTGAGGGGGGGTAGTTATAGAACCGATGTCAGGGGTAGGTTCTTTACCCAGAGGGTGGTGAGGGATTGGAATGCCCTGCCAGCATCAGTAGTAAATGCGCCTAGTTTGGGGGCGTTTAAGAGATCCGTAGATAGGTTCATGGACGAAAAGAAATTGGTTTAGGTTGGAGGGTCACAGTTTTTTTTTTTAACTGGTCGGTGCAACATCGTGGGCCGAAGGGCCTGTTCTGCGCTGTAATGTTCTATGTTCTATGTTCTGTGCTTCAGTGACTCTGTGATACGCAAGGGCCAGAATTTGTGTCCCTTTGGATAAAGTGCTGAAGGAATGCAATTCAGTGAGTAGGATTTTATTTGAAAACTCTATAAATTAACCTTCCACTCATCAAAAGCAGTTATTGGAAAAAGATCAGTAGAGAGCTGTGCTACGGGAATCCTGGGTTGGACAAACTCCAGAGGCGCAACAAGGAAAGAGAAAAAAGAAAGTTAACAAAGAACGGAGCAAACACTGCAACATTTTTCATGTCATGTCCCAATGTGCTTCACATAGAATGAATCAGTCTGCGAGATAGAGAAATTTGGAAGCTATCCTGCTTACAGCAAGATCCCATAACTGCCCCGAAGTGAATGACAACATAGAATCATAGAATCTACAGTGCAGAAGGAGGCCACTTGGCCCATCGAGCCTGCATCGACAACAATCCCATGCAGGTCCCATTCCCACAACCCGATATATATTTACCCTCCTAATCCCCGACATTCAGGGTCAATTTAGCATGGCCAACCAGCCTAATCTGCACATCTTTGGACATTAATTAGATTTTGGCAAAAGTTGGTCAGCACACCAGAAAAATATTGTCTTCTTGGTCTTTCAATAACACTATGAGGACCTCATCGACCTGGGTTCAATTCCGGCCTCGGGTCACTATCTGTGTGGAATTTGCACCTTCTCCTCGTGTCTGCGTGGGTTTCCTCCGGGTGCTCCGGTTTTTTCCTGCAGTCCAAAGATGTTCAGGTTAGGTTGATTGGCCATGCTAAATTGACCCTACTGTTAGGAGGATTATCAGGGTAAATATGAGGGTTACAGGAATAAGGCCTGGGTAGGGTTGTGGTTGGTGCAGACTCGCTGGGCCGAATGGCCTCCTTCTGCACTGTAGAGATTCTATGATTGTCCAGCTGAACTAATGGAACAGGCAGACACAGCGTGAGTTCGATATCTCATCCAAAGTCTGCTGTTTCTGACTGTATGACACTCTCTCTGCACTGCACTGGAGGATCAGTCTAGTTTTTGTAGCAGACCTTGGAGAAAATGCACAATGTTAGGCATAAGTTGGTGATTTATATAGTTTGCAACTTTATCAAATCCACACCCCACTGCCTCACATCGTAAGAGTTTTAACAACACCAGGATAAAGTCCAACAGGTTTATTTGGTAGCAAATGCCATTAACTTTCGGAGCGCTGCTCCTTCGTCAGATGGAGTGGATATCTGCTCACAAACAGGGCATACAGAGACACAAACTCAAATTACAGAATACTGATGAGCATACGAATCTTTGCAGCTAATCAAGTCTTAAAGATACAGACAATGTGAGTGGAGAGAGCATTAGGCACAGGTTAAAGAAATGTGTATCGTCTCCAGACAGGACAGCCAGTGAGATTCTGCAAGCCCAGACAAGCTGTGGGGGTTACCGATAGTGTGACATGAACCCAAGGTCCCGGTTTAGGCTGTCCTCATGTGTGCGGAACTTGGCTATCAGTTTCTGCTCAGCGACTCTGCGCTGTCGTGTGTCACGGAGGCCGCCTTGGAGAACGCTTACCCGAAGATCAGAGGCCGAATGCCCGTGACCGCTGAAGTGCTCCCCAACAGGAAGAGAACTTCCATATTCATTGACTTTTGAATTTCAAATTCTTCCCACCCACCGAAGGGTCCATCTTTTGTCCTGCAGGTCAGACTCCAACAACATAGTTGGGGTGCAACAGTATGAATCTCTGGACTTTGTAAGAGGGAGCAGTGAGCTTTGCAGGGCTTTGGGGAAAGAGAAAGGGAGAAGGACTAAGAGCCAGAACAGGCACAATGGTCCAGGTGGCCTGCTTCTGTTTGCTGGTGTTCTATAGTCTTATTATAGTCTGCAGTTACTAGGTCTGGTGCTAAAATGGTGCTCTCTCCTCTTGGTCAAAGCCAGGGATTGGGAGGGAAGCAGAACACTGCACATCCATTTAACTGATTGGAAAGGGCAGAGTGTTAATTCAAATGAGAAACTACTTGTGTTGTGTCCTTGGTCGACATGCGCTGCAGCATAATTGCATCGGTTATTTGTGTCTCAGTGGATATTAATGGGTCTCCGTGATAATGCAGTGGGATTGAAGCATGTGAGTTTTATTAAGCACAGTCCCAGATGTAGAAAGAATTTGATGGCGAAAACATCCCTTTCTCGCCGATGTGCCAACACAAACCTCTTTTTACATTTTACATGCCTCAGTAGCGTGCCTTCCATAATCACAGCCCAGGCCCTGATATAGGTTCACACTGGGTTGTATTTTACTGTAATGCAATCAGTAAAACCTTCTCAAGTGTGCCGTTCCTTTAATGGGGAACATATGTGCCAGATATACCTCCGCAAAAGGCTTTCATAAAAAAAATCTGTTTGAGAAATAAATTCCCTAACCCACCAGAAAACATCAAACGAAACCTCCGCCCAGTAGAGAGTGGCAGCTTCAAAAAAAAAGCCTTTTAAGAAAGGCAATGGATGTTGTTATTAAAAGTTTTCATTGACATTTTATATGAGTATTAAATATGTCAACTTACTGTTTTGGTACTCGCCATTGTGTTTTCTTTTAATCTCATGAAGAAGATGCTCCCTGCATTTCTTTTTTAAATAGAGTCATAGCGCCCGATTTTGCCAAAGATTCGTGCCCGAAAATGGGCGCGAAATCACGGTAAATTCGGGCATCGGGCCTTTAACGCGATCTGCACCTGAATCAAGCAGATCGCGGCTTTACCGACACCCGATTCGGGCGCGGATCCGGTCCTTGCCCAAATCGGGCGGCCCGACGATTTAAATGCATTAGCGTGCATTTAAATCGATTTAATGAACTGCTCGCCCAACTCTACCGCCAAATCCCACTTTACCACCGCGCGGCCCAATCCGGATCCGCACTTTTGGCGACCTGTTAAATAAAAGTCGGAAGCCGGCGCTTCCTCAGTGAGGGTTGGCGAGGAGGTAGGTGCATGGCATTCGAAACATCTCCGGTACTTACGGGTGTCTTGTAGTCACAGCCATTCTGCCGTCCCGGGTCGGTGGCGGTTCTGCGAGTGTGTGGGGGGGAGGGGGGGAGGATGGATCTCTGGTTGCGGGGGGAGGAGGGGGGGAGGAGAGGGGGAGGATGGATCTCTGATCGGGGGGGAGGAGGGGGGGAGGATGGATCTCTGGTTGGAGGCGGGGGAGGACGTAAACCATTCCAGGCACGTAAACCATTCATTATCTTTACTGTTAAAGGATAGGAATTGAAACATTTGAATGTTTTAATTCCTATCCTTTAACAGTAAAAAGCATCTCTTTTCAAAATATTGTTGCACTTTAGAAAGTTAATAAACTAATTTTTCTGCATTAACTACCATTACATTCATTTGATCTAAAATATTAAACTTCTGACACTGTTTAAGTCGATCCAAGATGTTCCTGGGACTAGAAATTTCTTCTAAAGAACTGTTGCTTCAGGATATATGCTACAAGTACTGGGTTTGTTATATATTTATTTTACAATATGTTGATGGGGAGACGTCCCTGTGACAACAGGAATGAACAGACACTCAAAATGATATGGATGTACTTTGTTCTGTGTAGTCGAAGATTCTCAGAAATGCACATTTTATTTTTCACTTGTGCCCTGCAAGTCGACACAATCAGCCCAAAATAACCCAAGCAGCTCACATTCATTACTGAGACAAAAGTAGACAGTTGAAATAGATGCAAGTGTAATCTTTCGACAAAAGCTTTGAGTTTAATAGCGTGATCAGATTGTTAGAACAATATTTTCTCTAACAAGAGCAGGTATAATTATTGCCAACTCTTCCATGTGTCAGAGAGCTGCTCTCTCTGCTTTTTTTTCTTTCCCGCCCGGGCGCGCTGCTTCAGATTTTTTTTCGAACTGCGCATGCGCAGTTCAGAGCTCCGATCGTTCCAGCAGCGCTAAGCCCCATCCACAGCGCGGATCGGACCAGAGCCGGCAAAAAGCATATGTGCGGGCTGCAAAAGGATTCCGGGCTTGGATCTGTATTATGCCCGGATCTGGCCCTTATACTCCAAATGGTAAAATCGGGCCCATAGAGTCATAAGGGTTTACAACATGGAAACAGGCCCTTTGGCCCAATCTGTCCAGGCCACCCAGTATTTACCACTAAAATATTCCCAATTGCCCACACTTGGCCCATAATCCCTCTATACCCATCTTACCCATGTAACTCTCTAAATGCCTTTTAGAAGACAAAATTGTACCCGCCTCTACTACTACCTCCGGCAGCTCATTCCAAATACTCACCACCCTCTGAGCCAAACAAATTGCCCCACTGGGCCCTTTTGTATCTCTCCCCTCTCACCTTAAATCTATGCCCTCTAGTTTTAGACTCCCCTACCTTTGGGAAAAGATGTTGACTGTCTAACTGATCTATGCCCCTCATTATTTTATAGACCTCTATAAGATCACCTCTGAGCTTCCTACGCTCCAGGGAAAAAAGTCCCAGTCTATCCAGCCTCTCCTTATAACTCAAACCATCAAGTCCCAGTAGCATCTCAGTAAATCTTTTCTGCACTCTTTCTAGTTTAGTACTATCCTTTCTATAATAGGGTGACCAAAACTGTACACAGTATTCCAAGTGTGGCCTTACCAATGTCTTGTACAACTTCAACAAGATGCCCCAACTCCTGTATTCAATGTTCTGACCAATGAAACGAAGAATGCTGAATGCCTTCATCACCACTCTGTCCACCTGTGACTCCACTTTCAAGGAGCAATGAACCTGTACTCCTCGATCTCTTTGTTCTCTAACTCCCTGGGCGGCATAGTGACACAATGGTTAGCACTGCTGCCTCACAGCGCCAGGGACCTGGGTTCAGTTCCTGGCTTGGATCACCATCTGTGTGGAGTTTGCACATTCTCCTGATGTCTACTTGGGTTTCCTCTGGGTGCTCCAGTTTCCTCCCACAGTCCAAAGATGAGCGGGTTAGGTGGATTGGCCATGCTAAATTGCTCCTCAGTGTCAGGGAGACTAACTAGAGTAAACGCAAGGGGTTATGGGGATAGGGCCTGGGTGGGATTGTGGTCGATGCAGACTTGATGGGTGAATGGCACTGTAGAATTCTATGATTCTATGATTCTCCCCAATGCCGTTAACTGAGTAGTTCCTGTCCTGGTTCAATCTGCCAAAATTCTTCACCTCACATTTATCTAAATTAAACTCCATGTGCCATTCATCGGCCCACTGGCCCAATTGATCAAGATCCTGTTGCAATCCTAAATAACCTTCTTCACTGTTCACTATACCACCAATCTTGGTGTCACCTGCAAATGCCTCCTAAATTCTCATCCAAATGACTAATATAAATAACAAATAACAGTGGAATTACATTTTCTCCCTCTTTTTAAGGCGTTGACTCCTATCAAAGCAACAATATTTTGCATTTATATAGGACCTAAAAAAGAGCATCATCAAAAACAAAATTTGACACCGAGCCACATAAGCCGATGTTAGAACAAGTTTAGTTGTATCCTGAAGGAGGAAAGGCAGGTAGAGAGGTAGGTGGGATTAGGGACGGAACTGGGCCAGGACAGTTTAATCTGTTCCTACTGTACTCTTTCGAACATAACTAATTGATCTAATTTAAGCAAACCCAGGGACAAATCAAAAGAGCAGCACTTTAAAGAAATCGTTCATCAAGCAAAAACAAATTGCAAAGGAAACTTAAAACATCAGACCAAAGTGTGATTAAAGGGATAGAACCCATCACCTCCCCCCCCCACACCCCCCCCCCCCCCCCCGCACCCCGCCAACCCCTGATTCCCAAAGTCTGTTCCCCCTATATCTTTCTCAGAGCTATAAAGCCAATGTGCAGAGTCGGCAAGGCAATTCCTCTCAAATGCTGCAAATGTTCAACATTTTGGTGGGGACATCATCACATGCCAAATGCACAGCATACATGTTGCCATGGTACACAATGTTGTGAACAAAACCCTAAAAGAACACAACAAAAACCTTCAAAAGTCCACAATATTTTGCTCCAAAACCCAATTTAAAGTTAAGATGAATCCACTTCATGATCCCCACAAGCTAGACCCAGCTGACAAGAGCAGGCATTACACCTGACCACAAACTTGATCTTATTTTTTATCTTGTTTATTTATTAGTATCACAAGTAGGCTTACATTAACACTGCAATTAAGTTACTGTGAAAATCCCCTCGACGCCACACTCCGGCGCCTGTTCGGGTACACCGAGGGTCAATTTAGCATGGCCAAAGCACCGAGCCAGCACGTCTTTCAGACTGTGGGAGTAAACCGGAGCATCCGGAGGAATCCCACGCAGACACGAGGAGAACGTGACCCAAGTGATGCCAGGGAATCGAATCCGGGTCCCTGGCGCTGTGAGGCAGCAGTGCTAACCACTGTGCCACCGTGCTGCCCTTGTGCCACCATGCCACCCTTTTGCCACCGTGCTGCCCTTAGCCAAGAGGCTGAGAAGCATGAGCGCAAGTGAATCCCTAATTAATAATACCCATCACCTGCATACAGTTACAATTCGCATCACCCATCACACTCCCAACTGGGAATTCATTGCCTGAAAAGGTGTTGGAAGCAGATTCAAAAGGGAATTGGATCTATACTTGGAAAAGGATAACAGCAAATGACTGCGGATGCTGGAATCTGAAACCAAAAGAGAAAATGCTGGAAAATCTCAGCAGGTCTGGCAGCATCTGCAAGGAGAGAAAAGAGCTGACGTTTTGAGTCTAGGTGACCCTTTGTCAAATCTAAAAGGCATAGAAAGTGGGAGATATTTATACTGTAGGGTGAGGGAATGAAAGATGAGTTGTAGCCACGAAAGCAAGGGCTGCGAATGGCTGTCCATAGAGAGAATAAAAGGTGTGAATGGCAAACCGCAGAGAAGCTGAAATCAGAGGATAATCTTTCACAGATGAAGATGTGGGGGAGGGGGTAGAGATGGGTGGGAGAGATGTAAAATTGAGAAAAAAGGAGAAAAGGGAAGAAAAGAGGGGATAAATAGGGGAAAGAAATGGAAAAGGAATGTTTGCAGGGCTGTGGGGATGGAACAAGGGAGTCGGACTAATCAGATAGCTTTTCCAGAAGGTTGCCACTGGCGCGATGGGTCTAAAAGCCTCAGTCTGTGTTGTATTAGTCTACATGTGACTGATCTTAATATCTAACACATTCACCAACACACAGAACTTTACAAAAGTCTTACATTTTCCAAACTGTGAAATTCTGCGATTCTGTGAAATGTTCCTTTCCCATTAGCTGTGTTCTTCTTGCCTTCCTCTGTGTATGTTATAAAAAATAACAGATGTTTGGAAGTGTGTTCAAGGCTCTTGCATGGGGTAGAGGGTGGGGAGGGGCTTGATGGTTGAAAAAGTACTTCAGCTTTGCTCTGGTTATTTCTTTTAATCTTAGAGACGAAAAACCCCAAAGTGAAGATATTAAAACCGCTCTTGTGTTTTTTATTCTGTGGACTTGTTGGCCTTTTGGCTAAGATCAGACCCAAGATGTCATTTCTTGTCAGCTTGGATCTTGTTTGTCTCTCTTGTGGAGACCATGAATTGGATTCTGTTTGAATTTGAAATGGTTTTGGAGAAAGCAAGGGGATGGATTAAGGGTTTGCCCAGTCCACTCTGTGCATTGTCTTTGTAACTTTAAGAATGGAGTAAAATATTGTGGACTTTTGGAGGTTTTTGTTGTGTTCTTTTGGGGTTTTGTTCACAACGTTGGGTATCATGGGCAACATGTATGCTGTGCATTTGGCATGTGATGATGTCCCCATCAAAATGTTGAACATTTGCAGCATTTGAGAGCAGTTTGTTCAGTTAAAAACTCACAATTATCATCTAATCATAGTTCGAGGTTGCGGACTCACACGGATTAATCTTTACATCATGAGAAAACTGGATAAAGGATCAAAGCCTAGTGTAAGGGACCACCCGATGGCAAAACACGCAGGAGAGAAAAAAACAATTTTTCATGATTTGAGGTCTGGATGCTAAGAATTATGGAAAATAACAATTGACCACATGAAATTTCATTCTCTGACTCCCAGTTACCTTTGTTACACTGCCTCTTACCCCAGTTCTAAACCATTCTTCTAGTTTCACCATTTCTGTCATATCTATTCTGACAATGCCACCACCCATACTACTGCTTTGGATATGTCTTCCTCACTGTACAATTCCCCTCCACAGTAAGAAGTTTAACAACACCAGGTTAAAGTCCAACAGGTTTATTTGGTAGCAAAAGGCAACACAAACTTTCGGAGCTGCAAGCCCCTTCTTCAGGTGAGTGGAAATTCTGTTCACAAACAGAGCATATAAAGACACAGACTCAATTTACATGAATAATGGTTGGAATGCGAATACTTACAACTAATCAAGTCTTTAAGAAACAAAACAACGTGAGTGGAGAGAGCATCAAGACAGGCTAAAAAGATGTGTATTGTCTCCAGACAAGACAGCCAGTGAAACTCTGTGTTAATTCCCCTCCACCATGGTTGACAGGACCCTTGACTGTGTCCCTTCCATTTCCTGCATTTCTTTGTCATTTTTCCTTCCTTTTCCAGCATCACAATAAGGTTCTCCGTCTTCTCACTTTCCATTCCACCAACTTCCCCATTCAATGGATCATCCTTCACATCAAGGCCGCATTCAACCGAGTGTGGCATCAAAAGGCCCGAGCAAAATTGGAATCAATGGGTATCAGGGGCAAACTCTTCGCGAGTTGCAGTCATACCTGACACATAGGAAAATAGTTGTGGTTGTGGAGAGTCAGTCATCTCAGCTCCAGGACATCTCTGCAGGAGTCTACATGGACTTCAGTAAGGCCTTTGACAAGGTCCCTCATGGCAGACTGGTGCAGAAGGTGAAGTCGCATGGGATCAGAGGTGAGCTGGCAAGGTGGATACAAAACTGGCTCGGTCAAAGAAGACAGAGGGTAGCAGTGGAAGGGTGCGTTTCTGAATGGAGGGTTGTGACAAGTGATGTTCCTCAGGGATCAGTGCTGGGACCTTTGCTGTTTGTAATATATATAAATGATTTGGAGGAAAATGTAACTGGTTTGATTAGTAAGCTTGCAGACGACACAAAGGTTGGTGGATTTGTGGATAGCGATGAGGACCATCAGAGGATACAGCAGGATATAGATCAGTTGGAGACTTGGGTGGAGAGATGGCAGATGGAGTTTAATCTGGACAAATGTGAAGTAATGCATTTTGGAAGGTCTAATACAGATAGGAAATATACAGTAAATGGCAGAACCCTTAGGAGTATTGATAGGCAAAGGGATCTGGGTGTACAGGTACACAGGTCACTGAAAGTGGAGAAGGTAGTCAAGAAAGCATACGGCATGCTTGCCTTCATCGGCCGGGGTATTGAGTTTAAAAATTGGAAAGTCATGTTGACGCTTTATAGAACCTTAGTGAATCCGCACTTGGAATATAGTGTTCAATTCTGGTCGCCACACTACCAGAAAGATGTGGAGGCTTCGGAGAGGGTGCAGAAAAGATTTACCAGGATGTTGCCTGGTATGGAGGGCATTAGCTATGAGGAGAGGTTGGAGAAACTTGGTTTGTTCTCACTGGAGCGACGGAGGTTGAGGGGTGACCTGATAGAAGTCTACAAGATTATGAGAGGCATGGACAGAGTGGATAGTCAGAAGCTTTTTCCCAGGGTGGAAGAGTCAATTACTAGGGGGCATAGGTTTAAGGTGGAAGAGGCAAGTTTTAAAAGAGATGTACGAGGCAGATTTTTTACACAGAGAGTGGTGGGTGCCTGGAACTCGTTGCCGGGGGAGGTAGTGGAAGCGGATACAGTAGTGACTTTTAAGGGGCGTCTTGACAAGTACATGAATGAGATGGGAATAGAGGGATATGGTCCCTGGAAGCATCGGGGGTTTTAGTTAAGTCAGGCAGCATCGTCGGTACAGGCTTGGAGGGCCTGTTCCTGTGCTGTAATTTTCTTTGTTTTTGTTCTTTGAGTCCCTCAGGATCGTGTCCTCGGCCCAACCATCTTCAGCTGCTTCATCAATGAGTTCCCTTCGTCATAAGGTCAGAAATGAGGATGTTGCCGATGATTGCACAATGTTCAGCATCATTCGCGACTCCTCAGATACCAAAGCAGTCCATGTTCAAATGCAACAAGATCTGGACAATATCCAGGCTTGTGCTGACAAGTGGCAAGTAACATTCACGCCACACAAATGCCAGGCAATGACCATCACCAATAAGAGACACTCGAACCACCACCCCTTGACATTCAATGGTGTTACCATCACTGAATCCCCCACTGTCAACATCCGTGGGATTACTATTGACCAGAAACTCGTCACATAAACACAGTGGCTACAAGAGCAGATCGGGGGCTCGGAATACTGCGGCGAATAACTCATCTCCTGAGTCCCCAAAGACTGCCCACCATCTATAATGCACAAGTCTAGATTTTGATGGAATATTCCCCACTTGCCTGGATGGCTGCAGATCCAACAACACTCAGGAAGCTTGACACCATCCAGGACAAAACAACCCGCTTGTTTGGCATCACATCTGCAAACAATCAATCCCTCCACCACAGGCACTCAGTAGCGCAGTGTGTACTATCTACAAGATGCACTGCAGCAATTCACCAAAGATCTTTAGACAGCACCTTCCAAATCTCAGACCACTTCTATCCAGTACAAGGGCAGCAGAAACATGGGAACGCCACCACCTGCAAGTTCCCCTCCAAGCCACTCACCATCCTGACTTGGAAATATATCGCCGTTCCTTCACAGTCACTGGATCAAAATCCTGGAATTCCCTCCCTAACGGCATTGTGGGTCAACCCACAGCATGTGGACTGCAGCGATTCAAGGAGGCAGCTCACCACCACCTTCTCAAGGGCAACTAGGGATGAGCAATAAATGCTGGCCAGCCAGCGACACCAAAATCCCACGAATAAATAAAACAAATTCCACCATCTCCAGTGCAATGCCACAGCTAACACAACTTCCCATCCCATTTCAGCATTTCATTTCCTCCTCTATACCCTAACCCACTCTTCACTCACAGTTGCCCTTGCCTCCCTCCCAAGGTATCGCCCCTTCCAATGAAGTTTAATTTTGATTAGGCACATTACACCTTACCCTCTAAGACTCAAGATTAACCTCAACAACTTTAAACCAGAACCTATATTTTTGAGCAGTCATAGAATCTACGGTGCAGAAGAAGGCCATTTAGTCCATTGAGCCTGCACTGACAACAATCCCACCCAGGCCCCATCCCCATAACCCCACAAATTTAAAGTCCTAATTCCCCCTGACACTAAGGGGCCATTCATCATGGCCAATCAAACTAACCCGCACATCTTTGGACTGTGGGAGGAAACTGGAGCACCCGGAAGAAACCCACGCAGACACGGGGAGAATGTGCAAACTCCACACAGGCAGTGACCTGAGGCCGGAACTGAACCCGGGTCCCTGGTGCTATGAGGCAGCAGTGCTAACCACTGTGCCATCGTGCTGCCCCACTTGATCCTGGTAATGGATCTGCTGCTGACAATTCTACCTCCCCTAAATCCACTTTCAGTTTCTTTACTTGTCCTGTTATCGCCACATTTGGCCTTGCACCATTCCACATTTTCTCATCTAATCACACCTGCTTTTGACCATGTTCTTTCCTCCCCTCTCCTTCCCCTGTCAATCTGTTTGCTTAAAAAACTGCAATATCCCTAGGGCCATTGTTGGTGAGGCTTTGTAATAACACGGCAGACAATTTGTTCAGCAACAGTAACAAGGTACATGGTCAGTTAGTCTGTTTTAATGCTTGGTATAGGATTGGTTGTTAACCAGGATGCCAGGAAGCCTCCCCTGCTGTTCTTTGATTCATGGCCTGAGATTTTTTACCTTCACTGAAAGGGCAGGGAAGGGCCCTGTTTTACCATCTCATTCAAAAGGCAATGCCCAGAGCTTTACGGCCATTCATGTTGGCAGGATCATCCGGCCCCACTGATGATGCGTCCCCACCTTTGGTTTCCCGGCAGCGAGGGGTGAATTCGACGGGAAACCCCGTTGACAAGGGCGGGACCAGAAGACCCCACCGCCGGCCAATGGCAGGCTGCCTCCACCGCCGCGAAATGCATGACAGGTCACGTGGAAAATCCCGCCCAATCTCTGACAGTGCAGCACTCACTCAACACTGCGGCTTAGACTAATCAGTATTTTTTGGGGAAGCAACTTCCCTCCCACTGGATGAGACCTGATGATTATCAGGTGACTGTTCATCTTTTCTCGTATTAGGTTGCGTTTGCCCTCAATTGCTGAAGTGCATCAGTGCCACGGAAGGATTTATTAATCTCCTGCCCCGACCCCGTTTCCTGAATTGTCATTGCAGAAGTCACCAACACCACAGAGCTCACAAAACAGAAGAACAACAATAGGGGTGAGCCTTCACAATAAATCAACTTCAATTTCAAAGGAGCCAAGTTGTAGGTTTGCCAGATGTCTGAAGCTAAAACCGTAATCGGGAAACTAAACTATATATTTGTGTTCACTGACAATATAAGAGTCAATGCTAAGCCACAGATTCCTTGCCACTTGCCAACCACCACAGATTACACATGCTGTTGCGACAGGTCAGCTTTCTGTTCATTTCTATCCTGTCGGAGGTGTGAGGTGATCGAGCTTAGACCTCCAAGGAGTTCAAACCCATCCCTCCAGAATGATTGAAGGTGCAAATTCAATAAAACACAAACATTGGGGGGTATAGCATCCTCTGTGATCCAATGGGATTGGTGGTCAAATTCCAATCAACAAGAAGGCATTAAAATGCAAGAGGCCCAATAACATGAAGGGTTTTGAGGTAGAGCCTTCAGAAAGATATGGGTACAGCCCTCAATAACTTGACGGGACTGGAAGTGTCGTCCTCAGTAAGTGAACAAGGATTGTGAGTACAGTCGCAATAAATGAACAAGGATTGGGGTATAGTCTCAATACATTCGCAAGGATTGGAGAGACAGTACTCAATAAATGAGCAAATATTCAAATATACACTGCAAAAGGAATCCATTGGTATTATTGTGAAAGATAGTGCTCACTGTGATATTCATTGGTTAATGCTATAAGAAGGAATTTGACAAGAAGCATGTATAATGAGACTACAGTTTATCATTAGTACCTGAGTGGATGAAGAGCTAAATAATAGAATTGATTAAATGATTCAAAAAAAAACTCACCAATTATTTTTGAGAAGGAAAAGGATCAGTGTCCTTTGCCCTCAGTTCAGCCTCTTGACCACAATGGGTAGATAATTCTGCATTTACATTGTACTGTTACAAACAGGAAAGCACTGTGACATAAACAAGGTCACATTGGCACTTCTGGCTATATGGACATGAATATCAAATTTTAGTGAACATGGGTACAGTCTAGCAGTGCAGATGTGTATTAAAGAGGGTCATGGTGGCTACACACACAGACATATACACGCACGCACACACACAACACACACAAACACTCACAACACACAAAAACACAGGCAAACGCACACTTCTCCCAAGTCCGCATTTAAACAGAATGAGTTCAGAGCATCAGCATCCTTTGCAGATTCCTTTGCAATATCATCAACACAGGAATCCAATTGGCACTAACTTGTTCATTTGAGGTTCTCAGTCCTGCGGGTTTGGCTCTGTGCAGCTACAGAATAAATAAGGAAATAATACAGCAATGTGCCAATGTTCCCCTTCAATAATAAATCAGCGAGGTCTTGATATGGAAACTAGAATTGGCCAGACAGATGGTGAACTAAAAAGAAATGAGGAACTAGCATCTTTCATGATCTTAAGTCCCCAAAGCACTTCAAGTCTAATCACGGTTGTAATGTAGGAAATGCAGCAGCCAATGTTTTGTACAGCACAGTCCCTCAAAAAGCACTCTGTTAATGGCCAGATAATCTGTTGCAGTGATGTTTGTGGAGGGATATAAATTTGGCAAGATAATGGGGAAAATTCCTCTGCTCTTCTTCAACATAGTGACATGGGGTGGGGGAAGGATTTTCCAGCCGCGCTCGCCCCAAAATGGGAAAATCCTGCCCGAGATCAACAAACCTTTGCATGATCCATCCCTTCCGCCCGCCACGATCCCTGTGGTGGGCGGGATGGGAGAACTGCCCCCGAGATATTTTACTTCCAATTGACATGCCAGGCAGGACATTGGTTTAACACCCATTTGCAAGGCGGCACCTCTAACAATGTTGCACTCCCTCATACTGCAGGGGGCATGTCAGCCTTGTTTTTCTCTGCTACAGAATGGGACAACCTACTGTCTCAGAGGCATAAGAGAACGACACATTGAGCCAGCCGACATGTCCCGCTGCATATAAAGACACTCTCCGACACGGACTGTAGGTTTCTTCATGTTTGACGGGGAAAAAAAATTGTTTTTCTCCAGTCCTGTCAGATGTGATCACCAGATTCAGGTTATCTGCTTACGGCTCCATCAAACTGTAACTCAGTTTTAAACTAGTCAATTATTAACAATTGAACATGAAAGGGGGCTAAGTCGAGTAATTGCTCTCTTTTAAGGACTCTTTACAACTGCTCCAGAGGAGTTTTCTATCTGCCAAGGCGTTCTGCGTGACCAATCCTGACATATCTGTTTATTGCTTGCTTGAAAAATAGACTGTGAACAAAACAGCTCACTCTTCATTCATTAACAGGCCAGAGAGCTTTGAGTTCAAAGTCTGCACTGGGCCTAGATGGAGATTTTTGTCCTGGGTTTCCCAAAGACAGGCCTTCTTAAACAACAGACCCAGAGGTTTTTGTTTAATCTTAATGTGCTTAACTGCTAAACAAACAATTTCCACATGTGTGCACGGGAGATTACTTTTTTGACTTCCCAAAGGGAGAAGGTATGAATTCTCCTGCGATTTTAGTAATTATTCAATTCTGAGAATAATTTATTTCCACCAATTTATTCCAACAAGCCACAGAAGCAGTAAAATTGATATAAAGATTTTGGGTCATCCTTCACGGGTTTATGATAGGAGTCATTGGTTAGCAATGCTCCGTGTTATGAGTGCACCAATTATTCTTTTAAAAGTTGAATTGCATATTATTTAATTACAATTTTAAATAGAATGGTTCATGCGCTATAACCTGTCCTGCAATGATTTTCTTTTACACTTTCCACAACACAAATCTGTCTTTCACCACTTATTAGCTGTCTCAGTACTACATGTGATTAGCATGAGATTAAGATCCAAAATGCTGCATTCCCAGGGAGTCCAGCTGGCCTGGAATTTCTTTTCACATTAGGCAGACCTTTTTTTCCCCACAGTTGAGTGAAGGGATGCCTACAATCTGGGTGCTAACTGATTGCACAACTTGGAAAAATTGAAGGATTTTTGGGTGTGAGTGAGCTCTGCCTGTATCCAAACTTCCACAAATCACAGGCCGAAATTTTACCTTCCCGCCCGCAACGGAATCGGAGCGGGCGAGGGGGCGGACCACAAAAAGATCCATTGACCTCTGGCGGGATTTTACGGTTTTGGGGTGGGCAAGGCCGTAAAATCCCGCCCATAGAGACCAGCAATGAAACTCTCCATCTGAACCAATCAGCAACTATATAACTGGCCACAGGTCACTTGGCCTCCTTCTGTACTGTAGGGATTCTATGATTCTATACTATGAACTTGTCCTGGACCCTCCACACCAACACTATAGTTAGGAAAGCCCACCAACGCCTCTACCTTCTCAGGAGGCTAAGAAAATTTGGCATGTCAGCTCTGACTCTCACCAATTTTTACAGATGCACCATAGAAAGCATTCTTTTTGGCTGTATCACAGATTGGTATGGATCCTGCTCTGACCAAGACAGCAAGGAATGACAAAGGGTTGTTCACATAACGCAATCCATCACACAAACCAGCTTCCCATCCATTGACTCTGTCTACACTTCCCGCTGCCTCGGCAAAGCAGCCAGCATAATTAAGGACCCCACGCACACCGGACATTCTCTCTTCCACCTTCTTCCATCGGGAAAAAGATACAAAAGTCTGAGGTCACGCACCAACCGACTCAAGAACAGTTTCTTCCCTGCTGCCATCCTACTTTTGAATGGACTTACCTTGCACCAAGTTGATCTTTCTCTACACCCTAGCTACGACTGTTACACTACATTTCTTCTTTCCTTCTCTGTGAATGGTATGCTTTGTCTGTATCGTGCGCAAGAAACAATACTTTTCGCTGTATACTAATACATGTGACAATAAATCAAATCAAATCAAATAAAAGAAAGAAATTTAGACTGTGAGAAAGAAATGGAGGTGGGAGATCGTGATGGAGGTGACATCTGAAAACTTCTAAAATCATTTAAAATGAGTGTGGCCAAAGTTGTCAGGCCAGGAGTGTGAATGGGGAACCCATTCCACAGGATGTTCTGCAGACATAGCTGTGGTGCTCTGGCACCTGTGGCTCAAAGGATCACAGAATCAGAGAATTCCTGCAGTGCAGAAGGAAGACATTCGGCCCATTGGGTCTACACCAACTCTCTGACAGAGTATCTTACCCAGGTCTTCTCCCTTGCTCTATCCCCATAACCCCACACATTTACATAGCTAATCCATTTTGCCAACACATCTTTGAATTGTGGGAGGAAACCGGAGCATCCAAAGGAAACACATGTGTTCATGGAGAGAATGTGCAGGATCCACACAGACAGTCACCCAATGCCAGAACTGAACCTGGGTCTCTGGCGCTGTGAGGCAGCAGTGCTAACCACTGTGCCACCGTGCCACCCAAGATGGGGGGCAGATTATAAGAGAACCCATTTGCACCCCAGCCAGTGGTTCAGAGGACATCTCCAATCACCTGCCAGACTTCAGTCTCAATGGGGTCTCATGCCGAAGTGGGTCTACCCAGCAGCATCAACATTGTACCCCTCAGTGAGCACTTAATGACAAGTGCTGGGCAGGTTATTCAGAAATGGTAACACATGTAGGAGCTGCCCCACTGTGAGAGCTCCTGATTCTTTTCCTGGTCCTGCCTCCAAACGAGTCTCCATGGGACCAGATAGATTCTGCTCCATAATCAACTTGCCGTCCTTCCAGTGAAAGCCACAAGATAGTTTTAACAAGAGCAGGAACCCAGGCTGATGTTTGCTTTTCACAATCCAGGGTATTGAACCAATTGTCACTCCTGCTGCAGTTTAAGGTTGAGGTAAGTTGACGCAGCTCAGACCCTGAAGGGAATCATAGAATCCCAACAGTGCAGAAGAGGCCATTCGACCCGTTGAGTCTGCACAGACTCTCTGACAGAGTATCTTATGATGTGGAGATGCCGGCGTTGGACTGGGGTAAACACAGTAAGAGTTTTAACAACACCAGTTTAAAGTCCAACAGGTTTATTTGGTAGCAAATACCATTAGCTTTCGGAGCGCTGCTCCTTTGTCAAATGGAGTGGAAATCAGCTCTAGGGAGAGCAGATTTCCACTCCATCTGACGAAGGAGCAGCGCTCCGAAAGCTAATGATATTTGCTACCAAATAAACCTGTTGGACTTTAACCTGGTGTTGTTAAGATTCTTACAGAGCATCTTACCCAGGCCCTCTCCCTCACCCTATCTCTGTAACGCATGCATTTACCATGGCTAAACCACACACTCTGGGACACTGAGGGGCAATTTAGCACGGCCAATCCACCTACCCTGCACATCTTTAGAGTGTGGGAGGAAACCCAGGCAGATATGGGGAGAATGTGCAAACTCCACACAGACAGTCACCCAAGGTCAGAATTGAACCTGGGTCCCTGGCTCTGTGAGGCAGCTGTGCTAACCACTGTACCGCCATGCCGAATCTGATGGTATGGCTTAGTACCACACATTCTGCTGCATTTAGCTGCAAAGCCTTTAGGAGATGGTTAGAAAGTTGTTTAGCAGATAGGACAGATAAAACTGTGCAAAATGAATGGGTTGCATTGGGTCTGAGTGGAAGGCTGTCTGAGGATCGTCAAAAGTGGTGGGATATTTGTTTATCTTTGTGGTCAAGAGGCAAGAACTGAATTAGATTAAAAATGTGTGAAATGTTCCTTTATATGGAGGTGCTCTCAGAAAAGGCATACTTTGACTTTGACTCAAACTGGGAGATTTGAGGTAGCCTTCATGAAGATTTAAAATGCTATCAGGAAGAAAATCAGGAATGGGAAATTCCACATGCCAATTAGCCATGAGCAGACATTGGGGAATTGCTGTCCACACTCAAAAGGCTGGAAGACAAGGCAACTTTCAGCCAGTGCTTCCTGAGAGAGCTGTATAGCCAGTGCTTCCTGAGAGAGCTGTATACTGACAGGTGAACCTTTAAACACCAGAAAAACACTGCAATGTCCTTCCCAAGATTCCCAAAAAATGACCGCAGCCGAACATGATTTTTCATTTCAGTGGCACTTCACCACACAGAGAAACATCAGAGCAAATCACGCACCAGCAAATGATTGTGAAGCACCGTAAGTGTAGGCATCTCTACATCACAAACATCCCAGAAACTGCCATGAGTTAATTGGTGTGTTTCTACCCTCACAGCGCCAGGGACACAGATTTGATTCCCAGCTTGGGTCACTGTGCGGAGTCTGCACATTCCCCCCGTGTCTGCGTGGGTTTCCTCCGGATACCCGGTTTCCTCCTACAGTCTGAAAGACATGCTGGTTAGATGCATTGACCATGCTAAACTCTCCCTCAGTGTACCCGAACAGGCGCCGGAGTGTGGCGACTAGAGGATTTTCACAGTAACTTCATTGCAGTGTGAATGTAAGCCATCTTGTACACTAATAAATAAACTTTAAACTTTTGAACTCATTACTAAAACAACCACATGTTTGAGGAATTTTCATCCTGCACTCATCTGGACAAACGCAAGAATGCCAAATTTCAAATTATCACAACAATTTCTACCACAGGAGAAAAGGGTGCTGATTGGTTGGGATTTTCACAGTAACTTCATTGCAGTGTTAATGTAAGCCTATTTGTGACACTAATAAATAATCTTTAAACTGTTTTTGGTGAAGGTGGGTGTGCTATTTGCATGTGGGAAGATTTCTCTGCTCTTCTTTGATGCTGAACAGGTTGATGGGAGCACAGTACAAAGCGTCAGCTGTACATGTGAATGAGGCATTAGGAATTAGGAGCAGGATTGGGCCACGCGGCCCTCGGAACCTGTTCCACCATTCAATAAGATCATGGCTGCTCTGATTGTAACCTCAACCCCATATTCCTGCCCACACTCGATTATCCTTCACCCCCTTGTTAATCAAGGCCATTGCCTCCATCAATGCAGCATTTGCTCAGCATTGTTCTGGAGTGTGTTTAAGTCCTACCAACATGCACTTCTGTTGAAAAACCCTGACAAGTCTGTGTGCCACAAATCACATTTCTATCACCCTGATGAATGGAAGCAGAATGAATCAGTTGATGATACACGTGAACCTTTTCCCCCGAACAATCTTTGATTCTATTCTGAACCAGATAAACAGGTCAGGTTTGTTTGTTCCTTCCCCTCTGCTATTGTCTCCCTGTTTTGTTGTCTTATTGAACCTTCTGCAACTCATCCCGCCCTCACTGATTAACTTCCTATCTGTGCCTGAGGGCATATCTATTCCTTTATAAAACTGACTTTTTTTTGAGTCAAAGTGTAGCAAGGATCGTTTAGGGAGTGTTGTCTTAACTCATGCCAGTGTAACACACACTGCGATTCCAACAATGATAAGAATGTGGAATGGCCTTTAAGCCGCATTATGGATGGCATGGTGGCACAATGGTTAGCATTGCTGGCTCACAGTGCCAGGGACCTGGGTTCGATTCCTGGCTTAGGTCACTGTCTGTGTGGAGTCTACACATTCTCCCTGTGTCTGCATGGGTTTCCTCCACCGGGCGAGTGGGGTGGGGGTGTCACTTTCGGCAGAGCCAGAAGATCCGCTGGTGGGAAGGGCTGGAAAAATTCCCCCTCGGTCTAATTTCTTTATGAGCCTCCATGCTTCCGGACTATGGACGTAATTTTATGACCCTGTCAGGGTGGATGCAGAGCCAGAACATGAGGCGAGCCATTCAAATGTCCACTGACTTTGACGGGATTGGAAAATTCCACTGATGGGAGTGGATGTAAAATTCCACATAACATATGACGCTGCTTGTTAATGTTGCAATGCAACAACATTGTTATTTATTCTCTATGTGGATATAAACTCTACTCACCATCAGACTGAAAAAAACAAAGATGGATAGTCAGCTTATCATAAAAAAGCAGTAAGCATTACACCCTTCAACTATATCTGTGTTGATTGGCTCGAACTGATCAACATTTATGGTGTGGAGATGCCGGCGTTGGACTGGGGTAAACACAGTAAGAAGTTTAACAACACCTGTTGGACTTTAACCTGGTGTTGTTAAACTTCTTACAACATTTATGGGCCAGTTATTATCGTTGCTTCACATTGATACAAACACCTGAAAACGAGGATGACAATTGGACAGCAGATGTTCTTGGCAAGTATTTTCATCTTGAAGATTTATCTTCATAACGGCGATATTAGCTTTGCACTTGTCCAAAATAAACTTTACCTTTTGCGACAGTTCTGTTAGCTCTTTGCAACATTAAGACATACGGGATCTTGGGATGGAACTTTCAACACAGGGAGTGGAATTTCCCGTCCCGCCCACTGTGGAGATCATAGCGTGTTGGACATGGACCATGCAAAACTCTGTTGACTTCGGGTGGGATTTTCTGGCCTTGGGATGGGTGTGGCCAGAAAATCCCACACTGAGAGTAGGATTAAAATGTAGCAAAGATTGAAGAGACCATTCTTCCCTCTTGTTTCAACCATCCTGAATGTATAAGCCTGCGACGTCTCAGTGCCAAATACTAGGATGCTGGCCCTACACTAGGAAGCTGTCCCTAATTTGACATTAATTGCCACTGAGTTCCCATTACTGCAGAAGGTTCACAGGATGTCTGGTGTGGTAAATGGTAAAGGGACACAGTGGTGCACAGTGGAGGTCGTGGCATATTATTGATCCTGATTCAGGAGAATTTGACCTTTCATCTCTTTTTGCTAAAGCGAGCCTTGAGGATGTTATTGTTGAGATGGTGGTGGAGGGAGGAGTGGTGGAAATGAAGAGGGCAAGGTCTTAAAATGGAACTCTCACTCCATTCCCAGCAATTTTGGATTTTAATGCTACTCTTTTGGAAAATATGAGACCTCCGCCTAAAGCAGACCAAACCTATGGATGTGGATCCTCATACTTCAGTTGAACCTGGATACCATTCCAATGGGGAATAAGGAATGGGAAACCTCCTGTAGTTTTCCTGCTGTTTTAATGCAGGTGGGAAACTGGGGCAGTCGGTGTGTTGGGGGGCGGGGGTGGGGGGGGGGGGCGGAGGAGGGAAGGGAGGGAAGTCCTTTGGGCACATTAAAGAACTTTCTTTAGTGAGGTCAGGAGGAGAAGAAGTCCTCCTATCAACTCCACAGGAAAAGTTGCAGCCTCCCTCACCCTGGACTCTCCCCACACCCTCTCCACTTCCTTCAGGGCTCAACAAAAAGTGAAGGACGAGTGGGTTAGTGTCATCCTCCCCATGGGGATACCAAAATAGCCAAATTTGCTGAATGACCCTCCCAAATGAAGAATTTACTCACAAAATTCAACTTTACATAGCTTTTACTTTTACACAACTCAGAACCAACATAAAGTTCACATGAATGAGCAGGCAAATGATACTTCAAATTAGAAAGGTAAATGTCACTTTAAATAGTTGGTGTATCTTACCAAGCTACAAGCGCCTGCATCATTCCCTGCACAACTGTTGCATTATGAAGCTATACAGTTCCACAATATTTTGTTCTTTATTCATATTGGATAAGTCAAGAGCTCTATGTGACAACAAATGTCACTTTTGAGTTTCACGGGTACATTACCATTTGCAAACAAGACTTCCCTCTTTCCCTCAAGTCATGACAGTCCTGATGATGCAGCTTGCCAGAGAACCTTTTCACCACCCAACCAATAACACACCATTTCACCGTTTGACCATTCCTGAGAAAACCCAGCTCCTTAGCATCTCTGAGCTGCTCACACAGTTTTCCAGGTTTTAAACCTTTTTAGCCAGCTCACACAGTATCTCTACGATCTCCTGCATCCCCTTTTGTCAAACAGAAAAAAAGACCTCTTCATGAGAGTTTATTTCTAATTCATTCATTGGACATGGGCGTCGCTGGCAAGCCAGCATTTATTGCCCATCCCTTGTTGCCCTTGGAGGGCAGTTGAGAGTCAACCACATTGCTATGGCTTTGGTATCACATGTAGGCCAGACCAGGTAAGGACAGCAGATTTCCTTCCTTAACCAGATGGATTTTTCAGACAATCAGCAATAGTTTCATGGTCACCAGTAGATTCATAATTCCAGGTATTTTTTATTGAATTAAAATTCCACCATCTGTCATGGTGGGATTCGAACCTGGGTCCCCAGAATATTAGCTGAGTTTCTGGATTAATTGTCTAGTGAGAATACGACTAGGCCATCGCCTTCCTAGGTTTGCTCCTTCTCTTCACAAGAATTCTCTTTTTCCTCTTTCTAAAAACCTGTGCTTTCTCTCTGTCTGTGCATCTGGGCCTTCACCCTCCAGCTCCTCTGCTTGAAGCTCTCCTTTGTATCTGTCATCCACATGGCCTCTTTCTTAACTTCTTCCTTGTGGTACTACCTCCACATCAAGCGTTGTTAGGTCATATGAAACAGAGGGGGCGATTCTCCCAAAAGTGCTGAATTGGTGAGAAAACTGTTCTAGATCCCGACTGTTTTGTCAGTTCAACTTCTCACTCGAATCTCCCCACTCTGTGCACTGCAGATCCCCCAGTCATGGATCTCATTAAAAACCCAGGGGGCAGGGTCGGTCAGTTCTGGAACTCTGCACATGCACAGTGGTCACGATCTGTCAGTCTCCCCGTTTGCTGGCCAGCTCGATCGCTGGCCAGCCTGGGATCCCCGCAGTGCTGCCCATCCAGCCGCCCACCCCCCCGCCCCCCCCCCACGCCCCCACAGCCCGATCACAGCCCCCACAACAATTCCCCGCCCAGCCCAGAACCTCCCCCCAGTCCCGGAGCACCCCGATGTCCAGCCCACACCCCCCTCAGCAGTGGTGATCGCCCCACCCCCCTCACCCCGGCAGACCCACCCTCCCCGCTGACCCCCTCAGGGTCAGACCATCCCCCCGACAGACCATCCCCCCCAATCGCTACCCTCCCTCCATCTCAGACCGATTGCCATGCAGAGTGGCAGCGGGATCCCCCACCCACACCAATCACCCAAGGCCCCGCCCCCTTGGCACTGCCCGATGCCCGGTGGACACTTTGCCCCTTCGGCAGTGACAGGGGCACAGGCTGACACTGCTAGAGTGTCCATGTCCAGGGGGCACCACCCCCCCACCGCCCGACACCCTGGGGGCCCTGATTACCCCCCTTCATTCTGGCGGGGTCTCCCACTAGTTCCCCAAACGTGGGGAGCTACTCTAAACCCCGCCAGAATGAAGTACTCCTGGCAGGGTTGGAGATTCAATTGGGACCGGTAAGTTCCTAATAATGACATTTAAAACATATTAAAAAAAGATTCAAATTACTTACCTGTCTTCCCGCCGATTTCCAGCATGGTCTGACCGGCGACTGTTCGCCGGCTCTGGGAGATGCGCATGCGTTCCAGGCGCATGTGCAAATCCCGGAACAAGGCCGATGATGCGCAACACCCACCCCGACCCGCCAGAAAAATTGCGGGTCGGAATGGGAGAATCGCCCCCAGTATTTCTTATTATCCAAGACAATTTCAAATTGATCCCTTTACAATTGATGTAAACTCCTTTTCAAACATTCTTAAAAGCAATTACAGGTTCCACAGACATTTTCAGCAAATTACAAATTGTCCTTCATCTACTGCTTCTGGGTCAAATGTCATCACAGTTCGGAATTTAGCAGCAGAGTTTATGGAGATTGGAGACCTGTTTCTTTTGTCCCTGTGCGATTGAATTCTGTATCCCAGCAAACATTCCTGAGTACCGATTGAGCTGCTCAAACTCAGGAGCAATCCATGCTAGTAAAACAAGTTGGGTATTAATATGTTTAAGTTTGAAGTTTATTTATGAGTGACACAAGTAGGCTTACATTAACATTGCAATGAAGTTACCGTGAACATCCCCAGTTGCCACACTCCGGCGCCTGTTCCGATACACTGAGAGAGAATTTAGCATGGCCAATGCACCTAACCAACACATCTTTTGGAATGTGGGAGGCAAACCGACGCACCCAGAGGAAACCCACGCACGCACGGGGAGAATGTGCAGGCTCCAAGCAGGAAATCAAACCTGCGTCCCTGACACTGTGAGCCAGCAATGCTAACCATTGTGCCACCATGCAGCTTAAAGGCCATTCCACATGCTTGTCATTGTTGGAATCGCACTGTGTGTTACACTGGCATGAGTTAAGACAACACTTCCTAAACGATCCTTGCAACACTTCGACCCAAAAAATAAGTTAATTTTATAAAGGAATAGATATGCCCTCAGGCACAGATAGGACGTTAATCAGTGAGGGCGGGATGAGTTGCAGAAAGTTCAATAAGACAACAAAACAGAGAGACAATAGCAGAGGGGGAGAAACAAGCAAACCTGACCTGTTTATCTGGTTCAGAATAGAATCAAAGGTTGTTCGGGGGAAAAGGTTCACGTGTATCATCAACTGATTCATTCTGCTTCCATTCATCAGGGTGATGGAAATGTGATTTGTGGAACACAGACTTGTCAGGGTTTTTCAACAGAAGTGCATGTTGGCAGGACTTAAACACACTCCAGCACAATACTGAGCAAATGCTGCATTGAAATCATAGAAATCATAGAAACCCTACAGTGCAGAAGGAGGCCATTCGGCCCATCGAGTCTGCACCGACCACAATCCCACCCAGGCCCTACCCCCACATATTTACCCGCTAATCCCTCTAACCTACACATCTCAGGATTCTAAGGGGCAATTGTTAACCTGGCCAATCAACCTAACCCGCACATCTTTGGACTGTGGGAGGAAACCGGAGCACCCGGAGGAAACCCACGCAGACACGAGGAGAATGTGCAAACTCCACACAGACAGTGACCCGAGCATCGAACCCAGGACCCTGGAGCTGTGAAGCAGCAGTGCTAACCACTGCGCTACCGTGCCGCCCATAACACTAAGAGGCAATTTAGCATGCCAATCCACCTAACCTGCACATCTTTGGACACTAAGGGGCAATTTAGCACGGCCAATCCACCTAACCTGCACATCTTTGGACACTAAGGGGCAATTTAGCACGGCCAATCCACCTAACCTGCACATCCTTCGGACTGTGGGAGGGAAACCGGAGCACCCGGAGGAAACCCATGCAGACACGTGAAGAACACGCAAACTCCACACAGACAGTGACCCAAGGGTGGAATTGAACCTGGGTCCCTGGCCCTGAGAGTCAGCAGTGCTAACCACTGTGCCACCGTGCCACCCCAATTGATGGAGGCAATGGCCTTGATTAACAAGGGGGTGAAGGATAATCGAGTGTGGGCAGGAATATGGGGTTGAGGTTACAATCAGAGCAGCCATGATCTTATTGAATGGTGGAGCAGGTTCCGAGGGCCGCGTGGCCCAATCCTGCTCCTAATTCCTAATGCCTCATTCACATGTACAGCTGACGCTTTGTACTGTGCTCCCATCAACCTGTTCAGCATCAAAGAAGAGCAGAGAAGTCTTCCCACATGCAAATAGCACACCCACCTTCACCAAAAACAGTTTAAAGATTATTTATTAGTGTCACAAATAGGCTTACATTAACACTGCAATGAAGTTACTGTGAAAATCCCAACCAATCAGCACCCTTTTCTCCTGTGGTAGAAATTGTTGTGATAATTTGAAATTTGGCATTCTTGCGTTTGTCCAGATGAGTGCAGGATGAAAATTCCTCAAACATGTGGTTGTTTTAGTAATGAGTTCAAAAGTTTAAAGTTTATTTATTAGTGTCACAAGTAGGCTTACATTCACACTGCAATGAAGTGACTGTGAAAATCCCCGAGTCGCCACACTTTGGCACCTGTTCGGGTACACTGAGGGAGAATTTAGCATGATCAATGTACCTAACCAGCACGTCTTTTGGACTGTGGGAGGAAACCGGAGGAAACCCATGCAGACACGGGGAGACTGTGCAAATTCCACATAGACAGTGACCCGGAGCCAGAATTGAACCAGGGTCCCTGGCAATGCTAACCACTGTGCCCCTGTGCCCGAATTTGCAGCCAAGACTCTGCATGAACTCACGAGCTGCCCGAAGATCTTCATAACGAAAAAAAAAGTAGAAACCTCACAACCCAGAACAATAAAATAAGGTGAGAAAAATTAGGTTAGGACAATTCCCTCATTTCCTTATGGCATGGTCTGCGATTACAGGATCAACACAAGATAAGGTAATTGACAGACCGTAAAGTTGGTACAAAGATCCTTCCAAACTGACTCGGTTCACAGATATCTCAGCACCAAATGCACAGGAGAAAAGATCATCCAAATAAGCTCGTCCACAAGCTACCACGGCTGCTCCTGGATCAGAATGCTCATGGCTCCGGCCAGAAACAAGTTGAGTGCCTTGGCTGAATTGTGAGTAATCAGCAGAGTCACATAGAATAAAATCTCTACAGTGCGGAAGGAGGCCATTCGGCCCATCGAGTCTGCACCAAGCACAATCCCACCCAGGCCCTATCCCCATAGCACAATGCATTTACCCTAGCTAGACCACCCTGACACTAAGGGGCAATTTAACATGACCAATCCACCAAACGTTCACATCTTTGGACTGTGGGAGTAAACCGGAGCGCCCGAAGGAAACCCACGCTGACACAGGGATAATGGGCAAACCCCACAAGTACAGTGACCTGAGCCGGGAATCGAACCCAGGTCCCTGGCGCTGTGTGGCAGCAGTGCTAACCACTGTGCCACTGTGCCACCCTTGATCGCTTCAAAAGGCTTTGTCCCAGGAGCACATCTTTTGGTATCACATTATAATAAAGTCTCAGAGCTCATCACCGAGATCTGGCTGAAATGCTCGCACTCAGACAGGGGCAGTCAATTGATTGATCAATCCAACTCGCTGTTCCCCAAGGAGCCTATTGAATAATCCTCTGAAATTATGCCCCAGTTTACTCTTCTTAATTTAAACTCACTTAATTCAGATTGATAATTTGATTATTTTGATTAACACTAAATTGTTATTTATGTTGCTTAATTAAAATTATTGGATTTCAAGAAGAAATTAGATATAACTCTGGGGGCTAAAGGGATCAAGGGATATGGAGAGAATGGGGATATTGAATTTGATGATCAGCCATGATCAAGATGAATGACGGAGCAGGCTCGAAGGGCCGAATGGCCTCCTCCTGCTTCTAGTTTCTATGTTTCTATTTAATATTTAATGCAGGAAAATGGCTTTCACTGACTGGACTAGACTGTAATACACCTTTTGATATTTTACCTAACCATCTCCTCTACAATCCCCATAGCAGTTATCTCTCTGCTTACTTTGGGGGGGCATTTTCCCATCCCACCTTCCATGGGATTCTTAGTGGGCGGCGGGGGGGTGGACTATGCAAAGATCTGTTGACCTCGGGTGTGGATTTTCCGGTTTTGGGACGAGCGCGGCCAGAAAACCCCACCCTTTGTGTTGAAGAGGATTTGAATTGACCAGACATACCAAGCCCACCAGCCAGGAGACAAAATGCTTCATTTTCAGGAAAGACAAGCTGTCCTTGGATGGGTTACATGGCAGTATGGCACCCGGTCATAAAGGCTTAAAGCATGGGGGCAGATTACATGACCGTGACTTGTATCCCTTTGAGCCGAGAAGGTTGAAGGTTGGTCTCATCGAGGTGCTTAACATGATAAAGGAATCAGTAGGGCAGAGAGCGGAACTATTTCCTCTGGTGTGGGAATCAAGAACAAGAGGGCATGATCTTCGAATTAAAGCGAGGTGATATAGGAATAAAATCAGGAAGCATTTTTCCACTGGAATTTTCTGGCCATTCATGCCAGCGGGATCTTCCAGTCCTGCTGATGGCGGAACTGCCATGGTTTCACCGTCAGGGTGCATACAACAGGAAGCCCCATTGACGGCAGCAGGACCACAAGATCCCACAGCCAGCCAATGGCTGGCTGCCTCTGCTCCCACAAAACACGGCGGGAAAGGGAATACGGAAGATCGCACCCATTGGGTAAGATTCCTGGAACTCTCTCCCCACCACAAGGCTGGTGATGCTGAGTCCTTTGAAATTCTCAAGAAGGAAATTGTTAGGTTTATATTAGAAGAGCACCAAGCGATATGGAGTATGGAGATTTATTGGTTATTGTCGAAAATCGGCTGACATTAACACCGCAATGAAGTTACTGTGAAAATCCCCCAGACGGCACACTCCGGCGCCTGTTCGGGTACGCTGAGGGAGAATTTAGCATGGCCAATGCACCCAACTTGCACGTCTTTCGGACTGTGAGAGGAAATCGGAACACCCGGAGGAAACCCACACAGACACGAGAACTTGCAGACTCCGCACAGACAGTGACCCAAGCTGGGATTCGAAACCAGGTCCCTGGCACTGTGAGGCAGCACTGCTAACCACTGTGCCACCATGCCGCCCCCTTATATCAGTGGAGTTGAGATATGGTTCAGCCGTGATATAATGAAATGCTGGAATAGACTCAAGGGGCGAAATAGCCTTCTTCAGTTTCTACAGTCCTATCGCTACAGTAAAAGCTGTCAACACTTATCCAGTTGAATGTCAGAGATGAAATGAGCAACTTTGACCTCTGTGGCTTTCAGTTTGGGAAGCAAATGTGCTATGGCATGATCTACTGGGCAACTTCATACAAAGTGTTATTGATATGGACCGTCTGCCCTCTGGAAACATGGCATTCTGATGGACAGGAAATATTTTGCAAAGTTCAAAACCAGACAAGGTCAGAGTAAAGATGGGATAGGTTATGATGAAACGGCTTGATTGTTGAGGTTTGTTTTGTAAAATTAATTTAAAAGCCATAACAATCCCTGCAGTATGAGACATGTTACTACACTGAGGCACCTTCTATAAGGAGGGGCAGCAGCTCTTTCGAGCACAAACCGCTGTCCTCCCTCGGAAGGATCGCTTCTGTCCTCGCACCACTGCCACTCTCCACCTGCCCGTCCCGTTGCCTGTCAGCCAGCCAGCCCGGTATGCTGCAGGCGTTGCCAAGATGCTGCAGTCTAAGGCCTGACCCTCAGGGCACAGGGTTGCTTGAGTCCTGCAAGGCCATCTACAGTCATCCAGGGGCGGCACGGTGGCACAGTGGTTTGCACTGCTGCCTCACAGCACCAGGGACTCAGGTTCAATTCCGGCCTCGGGTCACTGACTGCGTGGAATTTGCATGTTCTCCCCGTGTCTGCGTGGGTTTCAAAGAACAAAGGACAATACAGCACAGGAACAGGCCCTTCGGCCCTCCAAGCCTGCGCCGCTCATGTGCCCACTAGACCATCCTTTTGTATCCCTCTATTCCCAGTCTGTTCATGCTGCAGACTCATGTTTCCTCCAGGTGCTCCGGTTTCCTCCCACAGTCCAAAGATGTGCGAGTTAGGTGGATTGGCCGTGATAAATTGTCCCTTAGTGTCAGGGGGATTAGCTAGGGTAAATGCATGGGGTTATGGGGATAGGGCCTGGATGGGACTGTGATCGGTGCAAACTCGATGGACCAAATGGCCTCCTTCTGCATTGTAGGGGTTCTACAATTCTATGATATTTGTTGAAAGTCAGCAGCCTTCCGCCAGTCATGCTGTACCCACTCCTGTCACACTACATAGAAGCACTACTCCAAATTACCTGCAAGACAAGCACTGAAGTTAGTGCACAGTTGACATTTCTTTGCAATATGGAACGGTGGTTAGCACTGCTGTCTCACAGCACCAGCGACCCAGGTTCGTGTCCAACCTTGGGTCACTGCCCGTGTGGAGTTTGCACGTTCTTCCTGTTTCTGCGTGGGCTTCCAGTTTCCTCCCATCGTGCAAAGATGTGCAGGTTTGGTGGATTGGTTTTGCTAAATTGTCCTTTAGTGTCCCAGGATGTGTGGGTTGGGGCGGCGTTGAAATACGTGGGGTTACGGGGATAGGGCCTGGGTTGGATGCTTTGTCAGGGGATTGCTGCAGACTCAATGGGCCGAATGGCTTCCTTCTGCTCTGTCGGGATTCCATGGTTTGTTTTATAAATTGGGTTTCGAGTGGTGGCTTTTATTTTTGCTTTGTGGTTTAGAGGGTGCTGTGATGGTAAGTGATGGTCAGCAGGTAAGGGGATGCAGTCGAGAGCACCCTGCACCGTGGGGGAGCTTGCATTTCCAGTAAAGCCATGTGCTCTCTCAGGCTGCTTTCCTCTCTCTCTCTCTCTCTCTCTCTCAGCTTTTGGAACACAGAGGATCAATGACATCCCTTCCCCAATCAGGAACAGCAAACTGGGAGGTGGTCTAACTACTACCTGCTCCAGGCCGGAATGAGCCAGGCACACAGATGCCCCTGGACACTGTCACCTTCAGAGTCACCACCCAGGTCGGTGGTGACGTTCACGAGGGGTCAAAGGTTCAAGGTGACGGGGGGGTAGGTTTAACACGGATATCAGAAGGACGTATTTTACACAGAGGGTGGTGGGGGCCTGGAATGCGCTGCCGGGCAAGGTGGTGGAGGCGGACACACTGGGAACGTTTAAGACTTATCTAGATAGCCACATGAACGGAGTGGGAATGGAGGGATACAAAAGAATGGTCTAGTTTGGACCAGGGAGCGGCGCGGGCTTGGAGGGCCGAAGGGCCTGTTCCTGTGCTGTATTGTTCTTTGTTCTTTGTTCTTAATACTGTCCTTGCCCTGCTCTGAGGCTGCAGTAGGTGAAACATTGAAGGTCTCCTTAACAAAGTTGAGATGTCTGACAATCTACCTCACTGTAGTTGAGGCAGTGGGGGCGGCACGGTGGCACAGTGGTTAGCACTGTTGCCTCACAGTGCCAGGGACCCGGGTTTGATTCCCGGTATGGGTCACTGTCTGTGTGGAGTTTGGACGTTCTCCCCCGTGTCTGCGTGGGTTTCCTCCGGGTGCTCCATTTTCCTCCCAGAGTCCAAAGATGTGCTGGTTAGGTGCATTGGCCATGCTAAATTGCCCCTTAGTGTACCCGAACAGACGCCAGAGCGTGGCAGCTGGGGGATTTTCACAGTAACTTCATTGCAGTGTTAATGTAAGCCTACTTGTGACTAATAAATAAACTTTACTTTTCGAAGAATTGCCCTGAGACACCCTGGGTGGATCTAACCTCTCCTGAGAGCCCTTTTCTCCTTCTGCCTTTTCTAGCAGTTTGTCCTGCTCTCTGTCGCCTCTGTTCATTGTCCCTGCCATGCTGTGTTGATTGCGAGGGAGATGGAAGCTATTGCACCCACATCAGGCAGCCAGTCGTTTGGGCAGAATTTCTGCAGTCAGGACAAATCCTTCAGCATGCACCACTAGCCGGAGACTTCATCAGTTTCAAACAAACAACTGCCACAATCACAACAAGAGCCAATCACAATTAATCAGCAACGAAACAGCGCTAGTCGGGACGGGCTGGTCCATCCTGCTGCCAAATGCATGTTCAGTTGTTTCTTTTTTATTCATTCGTGGTACATGGGCGTCACTGGCTAGGCCAGCATTTATTGCCCATCCCTAGTTGCCCTTGAGAAGGTGGTGGTGAGCTGCCTTCTTGAATTGCTGCAGTCCACGTGCTGTGGGTTGGTCCACAATGCCGTTAGGGAGGGAATTCCAGGATTTTTGACCCAGCGACTGTGAAGGAACAGCGATATATTTCCAAGTCAGGATGCTGAGTGGCTTGGGGGGGGAACTTGCAGGTGGTGGTGTTCTCATGTAACTGCTGCCCTTGTTCTTCGAGATGGAAGTGGTCGTGGGTTTGGAAGGTGCTGTCTAAGGATCTTTGATGAATTGCTGGTTGTGCAAGGTTAAGAGAGGGTATTAGCTGGAGCATTGAGATCCAAAATGGTCGCAGCAGTCAGCGTAAACATAGGGTCCTCTTTTACCAAGTGTTCGCACCCGTTTTCAGGCGCGAAATCGCGGTCAAGTCGCGCGTCGGGCCTTTAACGCGATCTGCAACTGAATCCAAGCAGATCGCGGCTTTACCAACATCTAATTCGACTTAATGAACCGCACGCCCAACTCTACCGCCAAATCCCACTTTACCGTCTTCTGGTCCGTTCCAGATCCGCGCTGTAAGTGACCTGCGGAATAAAAATCCGAAGCAGATTTCTATTCAGCAGGGGAACCTCCGAAGCCCATCCTCCTTGACCATCCTTTGCAGACCCCCCCACGAACCACCCCGGCAGACCCCCTCCCCCCACCCCCCCCGGGATCAGATCCCCCTGGGAGGCAGGCCCCCCCCGGCAGACCCCCCCCCCACCGGGATTGGACCCCCCTGGGAGGCAGGCCCCCCTCGGCAGAGCACACTCCCAAACCTACCTCAATTGCTGGTCTCCCTCCACCATCCTTCCGACCTGCAGTCCTTCGGGAGCCTGCAGCACCTCCCTGGACTTCCGCTGGCGTCCGCCAGAGGAGGGGGGCGGGCTCAGATGGATCTCTGGTTGGGGGGGGAGGATAAGGGGGAGGATGGACTTGGGAGAATCTTGCAAACTGAAAATAATTCCAGCGGAAGGTCAGGAAGGTGCTGCAGGCTCCCGAAGGACTGCAGGTCGGAAGGATGGTGGAGGGAGACCAGCGATCGACGTAGGTTTGGGGGTGTGCTCTGCCGAGGGGGGCCTGCCTCCCAGGGGGGTCTTCTTTGTGCTGCCTAATTATCTATGGGAAAGGTAATTAAACTACAGTATCCTAGTGAGCAATTAGTGACCTGTATCATACATTTGTGATCTGTAACTGGATTGTTAATGTCCCTGTAGCCATGAGCCAGGTGCTCAAATGTTCAGAGTCATGTGGTGAACTTGGAAGAATTGTCCCCGTGGTGGAACTTGGTTGGAAATAAGATTCAAGGAGATTACTAAATCTGGGAAATCAACCATAGTGAAAAGAAGTTTGTATTGGCAACTCTTCTCTCACATTCCATGGCAGACGTGCCCCTACTTATGAATGTGATTTGCATGGGCAAAGTTAGGTGCAGCTACTCTGCCTCTGGAGGAGCCTTGGATCCTTTCTTTCATCTTGTCTTCACCTGAACATTGCACAGAATTAGAGGAATTCCCTTTGGAATATATATCCCCCCATCCATATTTTGAAATATTTTCCCAAAGTTTTGACTGTCAGGTTTTTAGTTCCTGCGATTATAATTTTGACAGTATCTTCCAAAGGGAATTCCTCTAATTCTGTGCAATGTTCAGATGGAAACAAGATAACAGAAAGGATCCAAGGCTGCTCCAGAGGCAGAGTAGTTGCACCCAACTTTGCCCATGCAAATCACATTCATAAGTAGGGGCACATCTGCCATGGAATGTGAGAGAAGAGTTGCCAATACAAACTTCTTTTCACTATGGTTGATTTCCCAGATTTAGTAATCTCCTTGAATCTTATTTCCAACCAAGTTCCACCACGGGGACAATTATTCCAAGTTCACCACATGACTCTGAACATTTGAGCACCTGGCTCATGGCTACAGGGATATCAACAATCCAGTTACAGATCACAAATTTATGATACAGGTCACTAATTGCTCACTAGGACATTGTAGTTTAATTACCTTTCCCATAGATAATTAGGCAGCACAAAGAAGATGCTACATTATTTACAGTTTGCAAGATTCTCCCAAGTCCATCCTCCTCCTCCCGCCCCCCCCCCCCCCCCCCCATCTTTGCTCTCTCTGCTGTTTTTTTCTTTCCCGCCCGGGCGCGCTGCTTCAGATTTCTTTTCGAACTCCGCATGCGCAGTTCAGAGCTCCGATCGTTCCGGCAGCGCTAAGCCCTGCCCACTGCGCGGATTGGACCTGAGCCAGCAAAAAGCATATGGGCGCGCTGCAAAGAAGGTTCCAGGCTCGGATCTCTATTACGCCCAGATCCGGCCCTTAGACTCCAAATGGTGAAATAGGGCCCATAATCTGCCTACTCCGCATCATGTGTCCAAAGATGTGCGGGTTAGGTTGATTGGCCATACTAAAAATTGCCCCTTAGTGTCCTGAGATGCGTAGGTTGGAGGGATTAGTGGGTAAATATGTAGGGATATGGGGGTAGGGCCTGGGTGGGATTGTGGTCGGTGCAGACTCGATGGGCCGAATGGCCTCTTTCTGTACTGTAGGGTTTCTATGATTTCTATGATGTGGCAAACGGCCCTTGTGCACACACTAAAACCCTGATAAAAATGACATCTGGTCTGGTGAGCACCAGACGTGTGCCTGAACGCTGTGAACGTGATTTTGAAGGTATAACAACACTAATAGCACTCCACCCCACATTCAAAAAAAAACCAAACAGTGCTACATGGCTGAACTTTGCTCCTTTATCCACGTGGACTGTAGCAGTGGATTGGTGGGAGGATGGAGAGGGTGGCGATGAAAAAATAAAATCACAGAATCGCTACAGTACAGAAGGAGGCCATTCAGCCCATCAAGTCTGTACTGATCACAATCCCACCCAGGCCCTATTCCCGTAACCCCACACATTTACCCTGCTTATCCCCCTGACACTAGGGTCAATTTAGCATAGCCAATCAACCTAACCCGCACATCTTTGGAGTATGGGAGGGAACTGGAGCACACAGAGGAAACCCACATAGATACAGGGAGAAAGTGCAAACTCCGCACAGACAGTGACCCGAGGCTGGAATTGAACACGGGTCCCTGGCGCCGTGAGGCAGCAGTGCTAACCACTGTGCCACCGTGCCACACTTTTTTTTGAAATAATAAAAATGGGGACGTGGTGGAACTAGTCCCAATGTCCTGTTAAAATTCTGGCTGCTCTGGGCCATTTCCATTGCCTCTGTGAGCCAAGCAGAGGATGAGAAAGCTGGTCCATAATCAGTCAGATCTGAAGCTAGCACTGGCCTGCCTGGTGACAATGAAATAGATGTTTGGAAGCAAGCCTTCCATAATACAACACTTAAGCTATGCAATAATTGCTTCTTTTATGCTGGTCAAACCAGGAATGTTTTGATTCCTCAAAGCAAGACTGTTCTCTTCCTGTTGGGGAGCACGTCAGCGGTCACGGACATTCAGCCTCTGATCTCCGGGTAAGCATTCTCCAAGGCGGCCTTCATGACACACGACAGCGCAGAGTCGCTGAGCAGAGACTGATAGCCAGGTTCCGCACACATGAGGACGGCCTCAACCGGGATATTGGGTTCATGTCACACTATCTGTAACCCCCACAACCTGCCTGGATGTGCTGAATCTCACTAGCTGTCCTGTCTGGAGACAATACACATCTCTTTAATCTGTGCTCAATGCTCCCTCCACTCACATTGTCTGTACCTTTAAGACTTGATTAGCTGTAAAGACTCACATTCCAATCATTATTCATGTAAATTGAGTTTGTGTCTTTGTGCCCTGTTTGTGATCAAAACTCCCACCCACCTGTTCCGAAAGCTAGTGGCTTTTGCCACCAAATAAACCTGTTGGACTTTAACCTGGTGTTGTTAGACTTCTTACTGTGTTCACCCCAGTCCAACGCCGGCATCTCCACATCAAACCAGGAATGACAGGATGATGATGATAATTCTGCTGTGCCCAAATCTTTTAATGATGTAAGGTGCATCGTTAAAATAGATTAATGAAAATAACAGAAGATGGTAAAGAACCTTTAAACAGGAGGCGATTGGCGATTCACTCATAGAAATAAAAACAAACAATACTAATGCCTTTTTATAAGCCTGGCGGATGCAGCAAGATGAGGCTTTTACCACCTACAGTGATGTTGCGAGCTGTAGACTGTAATGTAGCTGCCTGCAAGTTATTTATTTACATTGTCTCCTGGTACAAGTGCACAAAATGCCAACTTGCAAAAGTCAGATTTATGTAACTCACCTCTAACCGTGTCCTAGTATGGCATGCGTGCATTGAGTTTCCATTACTAAATTATTATAGTTACGAAGTAGATTTAATTACAGTGCGTGAACAGAAATTACAGGCCTGTCTGTTCCCAAGGCCCTCAGCTGACATAATTCATGTAATTCCTGTCGGTCCACAGGGTGTAGTGAGAACACAAGGGCTGTGTCAGGCAATGTTTCTGTTTCAGCTGCCTTTGTGGAGTCAGTGCACTGGTCTGAATATGTGCCAAGGTCTCAGGTGGATTTGCATTGTGCAAAGGGGCAAGGGACGGCACGGTGGCACAGTGGTTAGCACTGCTGCCTCACAGCACCAGGGACCCGGGTTCAACTCCAGCCTCAGGTCACTGTCTGTGTGGAAGCATAGAAGATAGGAGCAGGAGGAGGTCATTTGACCCTTCGAGCCTGCTCCGTCATTCATCACGATCATGGCGGATCATCCAACTCAATAGCCTAATCCTGCTTTTTCCCCATAACCTTTGATCCCATTTGCCCCAAGTGCTATATCCAGCCACTTCTTGAATACATCAATGTTTTGGCATCAACTACTTCCTACGGTATGAATTCCACAGGCTCACCACTCTTTGGGTGAAGAAATGTCTCCTCACCTCCGTCCTAAGTGGTCTACCCTGAATCCTCAGACTGTGACCCCTGGTTCTGGACTCCCCCACTAATGGGAACATCCTCCTGAATTTGCACATTCTCCCTGTGTCTGCGTGGGTTTCCTCCGGGTGCTCCAGTTTCCTCCCACAGTCCAAAGATGTGTGGGTTAGTTGGATTGGCCATGCTAAATTGATCCTAGTGTCGGGCGAGTAGTAGGGTAAATATGTGGGGTTAGGGGAATGGGCCTGGGTGGGATTGTGGTTGGTGTAGATTTGATGAGCCAAATGGCCGCCTTCTGCACTGTAGGGATTCTATGATTCTATGATATGAGATCGCTATCGACTCTGAGAGCACAAGATTATCATTTTGGGTTTAGTTTCTCCTTTCAAGTATGAGCTCCCTTGTATTAATCAAAGACATGAACGGATGTACATGCTCAGTGGCGCAGTATATTTATTCACTGGTGTGTTGCTGTGATGGAAGTCTTGTGGCACAGTAGGTTAACATCCCTGCCTCTGAGCCAGAAGCTCCAGGTTCGAGTCCCACCCCAGGACTTGATGACCAAGGAAGGTGTGTTCATATCGTGGCCAAACGAGGTGGAGTGTGTCAACCTGCAGAATCTTTCCAAACACACCAATGGTTGACCAATGGGAGAGACTCCTGGTCAGCCACACTTGATGTGAAGTGGTGCCCCATAAGCCCTTGACGACAGACTAGCGATCTGTTTCAGGAATTATTAACGATGGAAACAGATGAAAGTCTGCCTTAGTGCACCACTAGGTGCGGGAAGAGAAAGAAGATGAAGATGTTGCTGAGTTGCACAATAGTTGGGTAAATGGTTAATATTCCTGTGACCCTAATTTCCATCACAGTTTCCAATCTCAGCCAGGCTCACTTCACAGTAGTTCTGGAAACCAGTGGGGACCTGGGTTCGAATCCCGCCACGGCAGATGGTGGAATTTGAATTCAATAATAAAAATTCTGGAATTAAAAATCTGCTGATGACCATGAAACCATTGTTGATTGTCAGAAAAACCCATCTGGCTCACCAATGTCCTTTAGGGAAGGAAATCTGCTGTCCTTACCTGGTCCGGCCTACATGTGACTCCAGAGCCACAGCAATGTGATTGACTTTCAACTGCCCTCGGACATCTAGGGATGGGCAATAAATGCTGGCCAGCCAGTGACGCCCATGTCCCATGAATTAATTTTTTAAAATATCTGGTCGTTATCACAATGCTGTTTGTGGGAGCATGCTGTGCCTAAATTATCTACAGCATTTCATGCATTACAACAGTGACAACACTAGGAAATTACTTATCATGAAAGGTGCTGTATAAATCTAGGTTTCTCTGTCTTTCTTTAATATTCAGTGAGGCCTAGGAAGGCACCATGCTCTTTTTTAATCAGAGCGCAAAGTGGGGACCAGGAACTCAAGAATGTGTGACAAGTACTAGTCATTTACAAAATAAATAACCTGAACTTCAAAACTAAAGTACAATTACTATTTCAACACTCTCGTCACATTGCAGACGATAGCTTGAGTCGACAGGCCAGCTTCAGAATGTCAGAGTGGTGTGTTATTCTGGGGTTATCTCTGGGATGTAAGGGTCTGATACCACATTGATATGACGAGGGCCATCTTCTTGGTAAAATCTGGGGCTTGAGACAGGTCAGGGCTGCTTCATATTCTCTTGTACTCAGTGTTGGATAATCGTTAAGGACCCTTGGTACTTCACAAACTATAAGGTGTGGCACTGTGATGAGGTCTAAATTCTAGTTACTTTACAGACTTCTTATGTTAATTCTTTGGAAATGGGCATCGCTGGCAAGGCGACCATTTATTTCCCACCCCTAATTGTCCTTGAGAAGATGGTGGTGAGCCACCCCTTGAACAATGTGGTGTAGGTACACCCACGGTGCTGTTAGGAAGGGAATTCCAGGATTTTGACCCAGCGACAGTGAAGTCACAGCGCTATATTTCCAATTCAGGATGGAGTGTGACTTGGAGGGGAGCTTGCAGGTGGTGGTGTTCCCATGTATCTGCTGCCCTTGTCCTTCTAGCTGGTAGTGGCTGTGGGTTTAGAAGGTGCTGTTGAAGAAGCCTTGGTGAATTGCTGCTGTGCATCTTGTAGATGGTGTATGCAGTCATTTCCCTTCGTGTAAATTCCTGAAAAATAAAACAAGTCTCAGAGGGCTATTTTAACCCTGCACATCCAGCAGTGACCGAACGGACACAGTGGTTCGAATCGCCTGAGAGATTCATATACCTAAGCTGCACTTACGATAGGCGGCACGGTGGCACAGTGGTTAGCACTGCTGCTTTACAGCGTCAGGGACCCGGGTTCAATTCCCGGCTTGGGTCACTGTCTGTGTGGAGTTTACATGTTCTCCCCGTGTCCGTGTAGGTTTCCTCCGGGTGCTCCGGTTTCCTCCCACATTCTGAAAAACTTGCTCGTTAGGTGCATTGACCTGAACAGGTAGCAGACTATAGCAACTAGGCGAATTTCACAGTAACTTCATTGCAGTGTTAATGTAAGCCTTACTTGTGACTAATAAATAAACTTTACTTTTTACTTTTAACTCTCTCTCCTGGGCAAGAAGAAGATATCCAGCACAAACCAGCAGGGTCCTTCTTTCAATGTGTAGATTGGACTCCCAGGGTTGCACTGGGGCCTGACAGCTACCTTACCCATGGGCCTGAGCAGGCCAGTGGTTTGTTGACTACACACCAGATCATCAGACTGGGGAGCCGAGGCCAGAAGTGAATCAAAGGAATTAGGGCCTGTGACTTGGGTTAGAGTTAGAGTTAGTGCTGCCAACTGAGCCACGGCTGACACAGTCAACACCACTGGCTCCGCCCGCACCCCACCCCAGTCCACCCATCTCACCTCTTATCCCCACCAGTGCTGTGTTCTGGTGAAGGGGCTGGAACACTAATTTGGTTTGAGAATTGCTTGATCCAGGGTCATTTGTAGACACTCCTACTGATAATCTAGCTGAGACTATTTAACTTGGTAGGCACTGGAGAGCGAGACAGCTGTATTCTGAATGGTGTAGATGCCATTGACCTGTTGGTAAACTCACCAACTCTAATAGTTATGATAGTTACAGCTTCCAAGCTTTGTAGAAGATTAAGGGGATGTTTGAAGCGGCTTATCACAATACAGAGCACCAATGAGAGTCATGCATATAGGCTCAAATTGGGTAAAATCGTCATCTACAAGTCATAGCTGCAGAGAATTTCAATTTGTGACATTCCATTTATGATTTTTACATAACAGTCACTGTACTTAACATTGATCCATTTTATTAAGCACTTCCAAGTATCAAGAAGAAGAAAATGTTAAGTTATGAGGAAAGAGCAGTGCAATGGCACTTAATTGGGATAGCTCCACATAGGTTCACTAGATTGATTCCAGAGATGAGGGCTTTGTCATATAAAGAGAGATTGAACAGTTTAGGCCTATACTCTCTGGAATTTAGAAGAATGGGGGGGAGATCAAATTGAGGTATACAAGATTATAAAAGGTATGGATAAAGTAGATGGAGCAGATGCTTCCTCTTATGGGGCATTCTAGGACAAGAGGTCATAGTCTTAGGGATAAGGGGTAGCAAATTTAAAACAGAGTTGAAGAGAAACTACTTCTCCCAAAGGGTTGTGAATCTGTGGAATTCGCTACCCCAAAGTGTGGTGGATGTTGGGACAATGAATAAATTTAAGGAGGAGTTAGACAGATTTTTAATTGGTAATGGATTGAAGGGTTATGGGGAGAAGGCAGGAACATGGGGATGAGGAGGAGATAGATGTGCCGATTGGCCTAATTCTGCTCCTATATCTTATGAATTTATGAATTTATGAAGGTACAATGGGCTGAATGGCCTCCTTTTGCACTGTATTTTTATTTCCCACATTATAAGGCTCTATAGCAATGCAAGTATTCATATTCTACTGTCTTTCACTGAGTAGATATTGAATAGATTTGAGGTTCCCCTTTGCAACATGGTCCTTTGCCCCCGACCCACAAAGGAGTAGGCCCATCTCATTCAACTGGTATTGTTAAAGCCCGCAGACCAAAAGGACCTTGAACAGTTTTAGCCTGGGCAGGTTTCAAAGTGAGCTTCAGCGGGTGAAAGGTGATGTTCTAACACACAGTACCCCCCCCAACCCCCGTCCCTAATCCGTTACCAATTCCACCACATTGTCGCAATAATATATTAATCCTAGTATTTTCTATCTGCTTTATCAGAAGTTAATAGATAATGACAAAAGCCCGATGACTGAGTACTGAAATCTCAGCTGTAATCACAAAGGCACAACTGACCCCTATTAATTTTTCACCGTTTTATTACTGGTAATAATTGAGGGAATATTTATCATTATCCTGCTAATCTCTCTGAAGGAGTAAGTGAACAATGTTCCTACAGGTTACTATGTAATTTATTTATCACTTGTTGTTGCTAAACCTGGACAAAATTATTGAACTGTTTGCAGAGAATACAGTAATCAAACTGTAGGCTTTTATTGGATGTAGGCCATATCCAACATTGATAAATGGCGGTTTAATTTCAACATGAAGAACAGCAAGGCTTGGCCCTAATCTCTTCACTGTATTTATACACTGGAACCTGAACAGTGAGTGGAGTTCTGCACAGGAGATTTTTGGTTGCTGTTTTCTCTCACCTTCCCCCCCCCCGCCGCCCCCCCCCACCACTAATCCTTTAGACATAGATTATGGCGTTAGTCGTCATTCCATGAGTGACACTTTCTCTCACGAGTCAGACACTTTGATTTGATTTGATTTATTATTGTTGCATGTATTACTATACGGTGAAATGTATTGTTTCTTGTGCGCTAACCAAACAAAGCAAACCACACATAGAGAAGGAAACAAGAGAGTGCAGACTGTTGCATTATAGTCACAGCTAGGGTGTAGAGAAAGATCAACTTAGTGTGAGGTAGGTCCATTCAAAAGTCTGATGGCAGCAAAGAAGAAGCTGTTCTTGAGTCGGTTGTCACGTGATCTCAGACTTTTGTATCTTTTTCCCGACGGAAGAAGGTGGAAGATGGTCTGTCCGGGGTGCGTGGGGTCCTTGGTTATACTGGCTGGTTTTCTGAGGCTGTGGGAAGTGTAGATGGAGTCAATTAATGAGAGGCTAGTTTGCGTGATGGGCTGGGCTACGTTCACAACTTTGTAGTTTCTTGCGTAGTTGGTCAGAGCAGAGACATACCAAGCTGAAATATATCCAGAAAGGAGGCTTTCCATGGTGCATCTGTAAAAATCAGTGAGAGCCGTAGTGGACATGCCGAATTTCCTCATTGATTCACAAAGCCACTCCAGAAACCTGACCACATAATCCAGGGCGACACTTCAGTTAGATGCAGAAGGATTGCTGCACATTCAGAGGTGCTGTCTTTCACATAAGATTTTGAACCATCTGCCCTACTCAGGTCAAACTATTGGGATTAAAAACAGGCAAGTCCCCAGGGCCTGATGGCCTACATTAAAGGAAGTGACGTTGGAGATAGTGGATCCATTGGTTACAATATTCCAAAATTCCCTGGATGCGGGAAGGTTCCGGTGGATTGGAAAATGCTATCAGAACATCCTTATTCAAAAAGGGAGGGAGGCAAAATGTAGGAAACTATGGGCCAATTAGTTTAACGTCTGTTGTTGGGGCGTTGTTAGAATCCATTTTAAAGAATTAATAACAAGACATTTAGAAAGTCAAAATGCAATCCATCAGAGTCAGCATGGTTTTATGAAAGGGAAGTCATGTTTGATTAATTTGCTCGAGTTCTTCGAAGATGTAACAAGCCAAGTGAATAATGGGGATCTGGTAGATGTCGTATATCTGGACTTCCAGAAGTCATTTGATAAGATGATGTGCAGCAGGTTAATGTACAAGGTTAGTTCACATGGGATTAGGGGTAATTTATTAGCATGAATAGAGGATTAGCTAGCCAACAGAAAGTGACGCCCACATCCCATGAAAGAATCATAGAGTCTTGAGGCATCGAGGTTTACAGCATGGAAACAGACCTTTCGGCTCAACTTGTCCATGCTGCCCAGCTTTTGCCATTAAGCTAGTCTCAATTGCCCACATTTGGACCATATCCCTCTATACCAATCTTATCCATGTAACTGTCTAAATGCTTCTTAAAAGACAAAATTGTACCTGCCTCTATTACTATCTCGAGCAGCTCATTCTAGACACTCACCACCCTCTGTGTGAAAAAATTGCCCCTCTGGACCATTTTGTATCTCTCCCCTCTCACCTTAAACCTATGCCCTCAGTTTTAGACTCCTCGACCTTTGGGAAAAGATGTTGACTATCTAGCTGATCTATGCCCCTCATTATTTTATAGACCTCTATAAGGTCTGCGAAAAAGTCCCAGTCTATCCAGCCACTCCTAAAGTAAAGAAAAAACATGAAGAGAAGACTATAACAGATAATTCTCAACCCTCAGAAACAATGAATGCCACACCTGAATCAAGGAACATTAAATTGGTCTGTTTTTTGCACTAGGCACTCTCTGGCATTAGGAGACAGAGTGCTCATCCACAGGAGCGAGCTCTGTGTTTGGCAAAAGGTATAGCATCTGGTAAAACTTGAATCATTGTTGGCAACAGAAGATAGTCTGAGCAGTCGGGCGGCACGGTAGCACAGTGGTTAGCACTGCTGCTTCACAGATCCAGGGACCTAGGTTTGATTCCCGGCTTGGGTCACTGTCAGTGTGGAGTTTGCACATTCTCCTCGTGTCTGCGTGGGTTTCCTCCAGGTGCTCCGGTTTCCTCCCACAATCCAAAGATGTGCGGGTTAGGTTGATTGGCCATGCTAAAATTGCCTCTCAGTGTCCTGAGATGCGTAGGTAGAGGGATTAGCGGGTAAATATGTAGGGATAAGGGGGTAGGGCCGGGGTGGGATTGTTGTCAGTGCAGACTCGATGGGCCAAATGGCCTCTTTCTGCACTGTAGGGCTTCTATGATTCTTCTTCTATGATTTTATGATCAGTCCAAAGAGACAACTCTTATAGTAAACAAGTAGAATTCAAGCCGCAATATCGATCATGGATAAAAAGCATCATTCGGCTTCAACTTCCGATGGAAATTTAAAATTTGTGGAAAGTTTGATATGTCCCTCCAATGGGTTGGGTGGCAGGGTAAGCTGTGAGGAGGATACAGAGATGCTTCAGCATGGTTTGGACAAGCTTGTGTGTAGACATCTGCATGGCAGATCCAGTATAATATGGATACGCGTGGAGTTATCCATTATGGTAGCAATAATAGGAAGACAGATTATTGCTTGAATGGGTGTACGTTGAGAGAGGTGGATACTCAATGAGATCTTGGAGGTCTCATGCATCAGTCACTGAAAGTAAGCCTGCAGGTACAACAGGCAGTAAAGAAGGCAAATGGTATGTTGGTCTTCATAGCGAGAGGATTTGAGTATAGGGATAGGGATGTTTTGCTGCAATTGTATAGGGTGTTGGTGAGGCCACACCTGGAGTATTGTGTGCAGTTTTATCTGAGGAAAGATGTCTTTGCTATAGTGGGAGTATAGTGAAGGCAGGCTGATTCCTGGGATGGCAGGTCTGTCATATGAGGAGACACTAAGTCGGTTAGGACTATATTCACTGGAGTTTAGAAGAGTGAGAGGGGATCTCATAGAAACTTATAAAATTCTAACAGGGTTAGACGGGGTAGATTCAGAAAGAATGTTCCCAATGGTGGGGGAGTCCAAAACCAGGGGTCATAGTTTGAGGATAAGGAATAAATCTTTTAGAACTCAGGTGAGGAGAAATCTCTTCACCCGGAGAGTGGTGAATGTGTGGAATTCACTACCACAGAAAGTAATTGAGGCCAAAACATTATCTGATTTCAATAAGAAATTAGATATAGCTCTTGGGGCGAAAGGGATCAAGGAATATGGGAGGAAGGGGGGATCAGGATATTGAATTTGATGATCAGCCATGATCAAGATGAATGGTGGAGCAGGCTCGAAGGGCCAAATGGCCTCCTCCTGCTTCGAGTTTCTATGTTTCTATGAATGAATCAAAGAGATGAATTTGCAGAGAATTTGCAGGATACTCACTGTCCATTGGCCCGATGTGCCTGTGCTGTTGTTAATGCTCCACTACATCTGCTTCCCATCCCACCCCATTTCACGTGGAGTGAAATGAACTTCCAGAATGAACGTGGAGTGAACTTCCAGCCCTTTCTCCCTCACCCAGTTTCACCTTAATCCATCTATTCCCAGAATAGTGCAAGCTATTGTGATCACACACTGTTTAGAAATATTAAAAATTCGACATGTGTCAGCATGATCCAGTTGGCAGAATTGCGATTTAATCAGCTGTATTTTTTAACTATTAGCAATATGGTTACTTTTTTTTATTTATTAACCTGTATCTGGTTAATTAGCTTACTCCGATGAATGAGTGGCTTGACTCATTGTTTTTCCCTCTGCTCTTTCGCTACAGTTAGAGGGAATTTAAGCTGCACAGTCAAAGAGACATGTTTATGCAATTTTGTGGTGTCACTATTCATGCATCCCCTTCAGGGCCATTGGCTTCGATTCGTCCCTTGAACTTATGAGTCGGGGTTACATAATGGATCATAAAGATACAATTCACTTGATATCAAGGGATTTATTTTCATGCTGTCGAGAGATGATTTATTGATCTTGACTACTTGATCGGGAGCACAAGGTTCTGACACACACGGTGGGATTTTCTGCACGCGCTTAGCCCAAGGTTGGAAAATCCCGTCTGAAGTCAACAGATCTTTGCATGGTCCTGTTCCATCTGCTACGATTCCCGTGGCGGGCAGGATGAAAAAATTCTGCCCATACAGTCAGGTGAAGAAGTCTATCTGCATTTGAGCCATGGAATCATAGAATCCCTACAGTGCTGGAGGCCATTCAGCCCATTTAGTCTGCACCAACAACAAGCCCACCCAGGGCCTATCCCCGTAATCCCACATATTTACCCTGTTAATCCCCCTGACACTACGGGGCAATTTCGTATGGCCAGTTCACCTAACCTGCACACCTTTGGAGCATGCGAGGAAACCAGAGCACCCAGAGGAAACCCATGCAGACATAGGGAGAACGTGCAAACTCCACACAGTCAGTCACCCAAGGCTAGAATTGAACCCGGGTCCCTGGCGCTGTGAGGCAGCAGTGCTAACCACTGTGCCACCATGCCAAAAAACAAACTGGTGGTCAGATACATTCCATTGGTCGGCTAAGGCAGGGGAGAGGAAACAGGGAGCCCAACCCATCCCCTCACCAGACTGCTTCAACATTCTTAGGTTGGTGTGCAAATGATGGCACCAGGGCCTGGGTTTTCCAGTGGGTGTCGAAGTCGAGTGCATTTGCGGGTCATGACTTCACCCATTTCGTGAAGCTGAGTCACACCAAAGAAACAGCAGCACAAGTGACATGGCAACTGATGTAAACCATTGACCCTCTCAAGCCTGTTCTGCCATTCAATTTGACAATGGCTAATCTGTATCTTAATTCCATATACCCGCCTAGATTCCATATCCCTTAATATCCTCCCTTGCCCATCTCTCAATCTCAATGTCGAGATTTCCATGACCTCCACAGTTGCACAGCTTTCTTTTGGGAAGGAGATAGTTTTTTTCACAACTCTTTGTGTGGAGAGGTGCTTCCTGAAATCTAACAGGCTGGCTTTAACTTTAATGTTACACCCACAAGAAGCTCAAACCACAGATGTGTTAATGGCCAGAGTGAGGGACTTCAGGCCTCGTAGGATCTCCAGGGAAAACCAAGGACTTGCCAATATATCTCTTCAAGAGGAAATCCACAATGGGAGCCAAGATTGAAATGCACAGAGAAGCTGAGACTCAGCCAGTCTACTTTAGAAAATACGGGAGCTCAGGTTACACAGGTATCAGTGCCTCATAGCCTGAGAGAGCAGAATAATTGTTCAGCAATAGAGGTCAAAATTGACTTCTAATGAAGTGATAAATGTCAGTGTAAACTTCAGCGATTGCAATGATGACATGGGCGAGAATTTTCCAACTGTTCATGCCGGTGGGAACGTCCAGTCCTGCTGATGACACACTCCCACCGTGGGATTCCCAGCAGCATAGGGTGGATTCACTGGGAAATCCTATTGACAGCAGTGGGACCAGAAGATCCTGCCACTGGCCAACAGTGCGATGCCTCCCGCCACGGGAAACACGGGGAGGCCAGAGGATCCCGCCCACTCTTACTAATCTAACCCGTTGAACATTGTCAAGAGGCTGGACAGCAATCTCCTGCCTGGCTGAAGTCACTTGATGAAACTGTACTCAGGAACCATAATGGATTACATGTATCCAGACACGATAAGTCTTTTGTTAGTCGATGCAGACATCTCGGCTGACGTGTTGTTGAGGAACGTTTACTTGGTTTGAGGTCCCAGTAGAGGCACTGTCTAATCAGAGGGATGTCTTAACATCCTGCTTATTTACACTGCACTCAAAGCAACAGTGTCAAGCAAAATACCTTCAAGCGCACTACCCTCAGATGAATGGGCTGGTGGAGCGTTTTAATGACAGGCTGCTTGCATTCACTGAGGAGGATCTCAAGTATTGGGATAAAATGTTGGCACATTTATTATTTATTTGCATGGAGGTACAGCACAATCACTCAAACTGGACAGACACGAAGAGAAGGAGGGGATTTTCCAGTTCTGACATGGCAGGATCAGCCACGGGAGATTTGAAGGCCCAGCCAAAATTACATTGACTTTAGGCGGGACTGGATGATCCCAGTGGTGGCGGCGGGACTAGCAAATCCCACCCAGAGCCTGTGGTCTGATAAATCTTAATCTGACCACTCGCTGGGGAAGACCACTTTATAATTCCCTTCCCTGGCCTCTCCCTTCCCTATCTCTGTAAACTCCACCATTCCCCAACCCTCTGTTATCTCTGCGCTTCTCCAGCTCTTATATACCCTCTTATATACCATGATTTTCATCCGTCACTAGTGACGGCTATATTTTCAGCTGCCTAGACTCTAAGCTCTAGAATTTTATCCCTAAACAGCTCTGCCTCTACCTCTCTCTCTCCACCTCTTTTACAATGTCCTTTGTTACACCTGCAGCTGGTGTTAATGCTGAGCAAGTCAAAATCTCAGATCATAATCTGTTTTTTTTTCATATATATTTTTATTCATTTGTGGGACATGGGTGTCGCTGGCTGGCCAGCATTTATTGCCCATCCCTAGTTGCCCTTGTTCAGAGAGCAGTTGAGAGTCAAACACATTGCTGTGGCTCTGGAGTCACATGCAGGTCAGACCAGGTAAGGACGGCAGATTTCCTTCCCCAAAGGACATTAGCGAACCAGATGGGTTTTTCCGACAATCGACAATGGGTTTCATGGTCATCAGTAGATTCTAAATTTCAGATATTTTTATTGAATTCAAATTCCACCATCTGCCGTGGTGGGATTCGAACCTAAGTCCCCAGAACATTAGCTGAGTTACTGGGTTAATCGTTGAGTGATAACATCACTGGGCCATCGCCTCCACATTGCAGAAAGGTAGAGGGATAGTTACTGAATTCAAAAGCACAGAACTCCAGTGATAACTTTTAAAATTTGAAGAATTAAAAACGTTTATTAAGAGAAAGGATAAAACTTAAACTCACAAGGTAAAGGATTACAGTTTGAATTGATCTTGCAAGATAACACTGAAAATTGCTTTACAGAAGGTGCACAATGAAACTAACTTTTTGGCAACAGCCCTTATAGATTTTTGAAAAAAATTCAGGAAATTTTACCCAAATCAAGAAATTGCCTTTCAGTGAAAACAGAAGTACATTCTGTGACTTCCCAGAATCACACTTGCTGAACTGTTTCTTTTTCCAAAAGCAGGTTCAAACAAACTACTTCATAAGCAACTTTTCTAGGTTCATAACTTTAGACTGTGACCTTGCTGATCTGACATCCTAACATGCAAGTCTCCTCTAAGTCCCTTCAAACCTGCCTTTGTGAGACTGGAAAGATTTTGCCCGTCCCCTCCTGCTCTGTCACATTCAACCTACCCTCTGACTAAAGACCTTGCTGCAGGTTAGAACGGTTTCTCCTTATTTATTATTTCAAGAAACTCTTCAGGATTTTGGATACCTCGACCAAATTGGCTCTTAATGTTGTCAATGGCTTTTCAGCAAATTCCAATAGAAGGGGAAGCCGGACTTCAGTGGCCTTCCCTCCACAGCCACTCCAACACAAAGGACAAAAGCAAAATACGAATGGCCACATGTCCATCCTTGGCCTACTGCTGTGCTCCAGTGAAGCCCAATGCAAAATGGAAGAACAACACCCCGGGCAGAATTTTCCCATCCCGTCCGCCACGGGAATCGTAGTGGGTGGCACACGGGCCATGCAAAAGTCTGTTGACTTTGGGTGAAAATTTCCAGCCTCGGGGTGAGTACAGCCGGAAAATCCCACCCTTCATGTTCCGATTAGGCATGTTGCAGCCTTCTGGACTCAAACATTGAGTTCGACAACTTTAGACTGTGACCTTGCTGACCTGACATCCCGTGGCCAAACGGGCCACCAAAGATGGCAATTGCAAAGCATGATGGGATAGGATGGCCAAGCGTGTGTAAAGACTGAGACAAACAGGCCGCAGCCCGAAATGAATATTGGACTGAGACAAGCAGGCCGTAGCCTTAGACATCGGGAATACACAGGAAATAGATCATCCCGAAGACAATGGACACTCATAGAAATCATAGAAACCCTACAGTGCAGAAGGAGGCCATTCGGCCCATCAAGTCTGCACCGACCACAATCCCACCCAGGCCCTACACCCACATATTTACCCGCTAGTCCCTCTAACCTACGCACCCCAGGACTCTAAGGGGCAATTTCTTTTTTATAACCTGGCCAATCAACCTGACCTGCACATCTTTGGACTGTGGGAGGAAACCGGAGCACCCGGAGGAAACCCACGCAGACACGAGGAGAATGTGCAAACTCCACACAGACAGTGACCCGAGCCGGGAATCGAACCCGGGACCCTGGAGCTGTGAAGCAGCAGTGCTAACCACTGTGCTACCGTGCCGCCGGGGCTGCTTGTTACACACCCCAAAATCGGTGTGGCAGCACCCAATTAGACTCCATCGATCAGGGTGATGGAGCCCTGATCGTTTATTGGTAGTGATCGAGGGCCCGCCCTAAAGGCCACAAAATAATCAATGGATAACGGTGCTATGCAACTCACTACCAGCAGCGGCAACTCTAGAGGCCAACCACCACAAAGGATGACCCTGGACCATCCTCAGGAGAAGAAGGAAGAACAGATCAGATCCAGAAGAGACCAAAGACAGACCATACTGAGGAGACTGCAGAGACCAACGCGTGGGTACAAGCCAGTATCTGCTTGGGTACTTGTCATCCACTAGAAGTTAAGTCAAAGTCCAGCATTAAGTTTGAAACTTCTGATTGTTCTGTAAAAGTAACTATCGTAACGAATATTAAATTGAATAAATGTCATAACATTAATAAGAAGTCAACTCGCAGTTCTCTGTCCACCATATAAGGGTTAAAAATACATAGTGTGGCAAGACACAACAATCCTAACATTTGAAGTCCCACCCTTCAAACCTGCCTTTGTGAGACTGGGAAGGTTCTAAAGTTTATTTATTAGTGAAACAAGTAGGCTTACATTAACACTGCAATGAAGCTACTGTGAAAATCCCCTAGTTGCCACACTCCGATGCCTCTTCGGGTACACTGAGGAAGAATTTAGCATGACCAATTCACCTAACCAGCTCGTCTTTGGACTGTGGCAGGAAACCAGAGGAAACACACGCAGACATAGGGAGAACATGCAAACTTCACACAGACAATGACCCGAGCCAGGAATCGAGCCCAGGCCCCTGGCGCTGTGAGGTAGCAGACAGCTAACCACTGTGCCACTGTGCCATCTGCCCATCACCTCCTGCTCTTTTACATTCAACCTACGCTCTGACTAACAACCTTGCTGCCGGTGGAAACAGTTTCCCCTTATTTATTCTTTCAAAAATCCCTTCAGCGTTTTGGACCAAATTGGCTCTTAATGTTGTCAGCCTACAGTCCCAATCACTAATTTTTTGAAATGTTATTTTATTCTCCTCTTTTAATTGTTAACTGAACCTGTAATAAATCTTAATTTGTGGATGTTGATTTAAACGGAGAGGTAATTGTGTTTTGATTGGTGATCAATTATATAATCAGTAATATGATTAACTGTGGACTTGGACTTTTTCCCATTTTTTCTTATGTGAGATATCACACAGCTGTTGTTTTGACTGAACGTTGTGTTTTTTCTAGGTGCACCATTGAAAAGCACAAAGATATTTACCCATTGTTAAAAAATGGGAACAGTTCTTATTACATTGACCCCAGTGACCCTTGGACTACACCAGGACAATGAGCGACCTTACCTGGGGTGCTCAAGCAGTGAATCATCATGGGATATGGTTTGCTAGGTGGGCATAACACCTGATTGATGGCAGATGAGAGGACTCCATCAAGAGATGCATCATCAAATTGGATATTGAGAAGTCTGCAGTGCCTGCGAGGAGGATCGATAAGGACTGAGCCTTATTTTCAGCACAGCTGCACCAGGCCTTGGAAGGCTTGAACGGAACCAGAATTCTGGCTTAAAGGGACACTGCATCCAGGGCTCAGGGCTATAGCCAGAGTGGGATTGGCAACCACTGGAGATTATGAGAGGAAGCACTAAGAATGGACTGACTGACCATAATGCCCACCCAGGTTCTTCATAGACTTGGGGAGTGATCTTACCAACTCGTCCTGCCAGCTGATGGGCGGGGGTAGCTGGTAAGATCACGAGATAGGCAAAATTCTCCCCGATTGCGATCGTATCCCAGAGTGTGGTACACAAGAATCGAACTCAATTGAGGCCTGAACAGTGTTTTTTTAAATGTTCAATTTCCTTGATTTTGTCTTCTCTTCCTTTAGTATTAAACCCACAGATCCTGCCAGCGTTCTTAAATAGAATTTAAATATTATTAGTGAGCCTGGGGCAGAATCATCTGGGCTCACTTCCTTTAGCCGCCTCGCCGGTGAAGATTACCAAATTAGGTTCCTGTCGTGGAACAGACTAATTTGGGGTTATCTATTTTGGAGAACTGTCAAAAGCAGACCAATTTGTAATATTTGTAATATAGTATACATCTGTAATATGGTATGTATAGTATGTAAATAGAGTTGTACTTCTCCCTTTCTTTTAATAGATAAGTTTATTTGTCCTTTCAATAAAGTTATTCTTTCTTTTTAATTCCTTTAATATGTCATCTACTATGAGTGTCATATCATTATTATCATTATTCAATATTCAGTAACATTGCTATTTTCACATGTTATTTGACATTGTCACTCATTCCTGATACATCCAGAGTACGGCTCCAAACCTAAGAAAGATTCTAAAGATTCCGCCCTTTGCACAACATGCTCTAAGGAACCTCAGCTTCTCCTGCCTCTCCACATAACTGGAGTCCCTCATTCATGGCATCATTCCGGTAAATCCCTTCTGCAACCTTTGAAAGGCCTTGACATCCATCCCAGAGTGTGGTACACTAGAATCAAATGCAATTGAGGCCTGAGCAGTGTTCTTTAAATGTTCAATTTCCTTGATATTTTTTTATCTTTCTTTAGTATTAAACCCATGGATCCTGCATGCGTTTTTAACAGCTTTCACAACTTGTCCTGCCACCTTCGATAAATTGTGTCCGTATATTCTGAGTTCTCTTTGTTCCTACATTCCCTTAAAATTCATGCTGTCTTTATTCATTCTTCCAATTAAAAAGCATTCCTGGCACTTACCTTATGAATTAGATATCATTGTCTCCTGAGAAGAGAGTAAAATTTGGGGATACATGTTGGGGCTGCACAGGCAACACCGTGGCACAGTGGTTAGCACTGCTGCCTCACAGCACCAGGGACCTGGGTTCAATTCCTGTCTTGGGTCACTGTCTGTATGAAGTTTGTACATTCTCCCCGTGTCTGCGTGGGTTTCCTCGGGGTGTTCCGGTTTCCTCCCGCAGTCCAAAGATGTGCGGGTTAGGTTGATTGGCCATGCTAAATTCCCGCTTAATGTTAGTGAGATTAGCAGGATAAATATGTGGAGTTGCAGGGATAGGGCCTGGGTGGGATTAATACTGGTGCAGGTTTGATGGGCCGAATGGCCTCCTTCTGCATTGCAGGGGTTCTGTGATTATAAGAAGTCCTTTTTCCAATATCCTGCCCATTGCAATGTCTTCAATTTATTTTCTCATCAAGGCATAAATACATTGAAATAAAGCAAGGCCGGGGGAGCATAATTGTGTCTGTGCTTTGGTTTTATCGACGTGTTATGTCATCCACATGCTTGTATTCTCACACAGCACAAACCCCGGCCACAGGAAGGTCATTGAGCAGTCACTGACAGGACACACGTGCCTTTCATGTGCAAATCATAATAGATTTTCTGAGAAATAACTTCTGATAAGGTTTAGTTCAGAGCATTGTGGTTTAGACCGAAGGTAATTTAAGGTAGAGGGGAGCTCCCCAAGTACAATATCTTGTGGACTGCAGCGACTTTCTATTAACCCAACAGTTCAAGATGTAAGAGTACCACCTGCTGCGGTGTTCAACCAAACTAGACATAGGATGCCTCAGGTTCAACTCCAAGTCTGTAATGATTTATCTCATCTCAGTCAACACAATAGTCAAGGAGTCAGGCTAATGGAATCAGATTTTCACTCTTGCAGGGTGGCACTGTGGCACAGCGGTTAGCACTGCTGTCTCACAGTGCCAGGGACCAGGGTTCAATTCCAACCAGAGGTCACTGTCTGTGTGGAGTCTGCACTTTCTCCCTGTGTCTGCGTGGGTTTCTTCTGGCTGCTCCAGGTTTCCTCCCACAATCCAAAGATGTGCGGGTTAGGTGGATTGGCCATGCTAAATTGCCCCTGAATGTCAGGGGGATTAGCAGGGTAAATACATGGGGTTACAGAGGATAGGGCCTGGATGGGATTGTTGTCGGTGCAGGCTCGATGGGCCAAATGGCCTCTTTCTGCACCCTGGGGCGTCTATGAATCTTCAATGAATCTCTTGGTCTAATGGTAGTGCGCATTTGCTCTGTTGTTGAGAAGGGTAATGTTGATATCTTATCATGGTGGACAATACAGTGGACAGAAACGCTGGCAGAAGGGTCTGTCACTGGAAGACACCAGTGATTTCAGGTTGTGGGAAAAAAGCCAGTTCTGGGAGATGAGAATTGTTATGACCCAGGATACATTGGTGGAAGCAGGTTCAAATGAAAGCTTCCAAACGGGAACTGAAAAATACTTGAAGGGTCAACATTTGGATAGATATGGGAAAGGAACAGGAGAGTGGGACTAAGGGTCGGCACCGGTATAATGGGCCAAATGGCCTTGTTGTGTGAGATATGATTCTAAGAGCAAGTTCATCAGCAAAGTCACACCACATGACGGGTGGGTGAAGTGGTGTTTGACCTGTCAATGGCAATGATGGACATTTACACCGTATTGTGCAGCTCTTTGTTTAAAAAATGCAGGGGCACGGGTTTCATGTCATGATGGAAGGCCTCTGATTCACCCGGCCCACCACCATCTCAGTGATTTAATAATCTGGGCTTCATATTTAATGCTGGCTCCCGCATATAGCTAGCGCATGGCAAGTAAATCAAAACTACTGGAAAGTGATGGTTGCCAAAGCCAAGCAGCATGCCACCCTGAAATTCAGCAACATTTATCTTGAGCGCCTGCTGGGCACAGTAGAGTCCTGCCGTGAGGTACTCTACCCATACTCTGAGCAAAGAGCCTCATCCAAGGTGACCAATCCAGCATGGGACAAGCTGGCAGCAGTGGTCAGCACCAATGCCCACCAAGAGAGGGCAGCAACCAGTGCACAAGAGGATGAATGATCTCCTCCATTCTGCCAGGATAAGTCACTCTTCCCGTCATCACAACTCACACATCCATCACACATCCACATGGAGCTCACTCACTCTCCTACACATATCTTCATCTTCCCTGCGTGTCGTGTCCTCAACATATCCATGGTCACACTCATCACTCACACACAGCAGGCATCCTTATCATCTGCCCTGGCCATGGTGCCCTGATGGTAATCTCTTCATCGGTCTTCATGCAGCACAAGTTGGCAAATAACAAAAGGGAGAGATGCCAGGCTGGTGGAGGGATGCTCAAACTGAAGGTGTTCACAGACTTTGAGAGTGACCCAGCTGGGCAGCAAAGATGTGGGCCGCTCGTACGCTGACAGTGAGCCTTTAGGGTGCATGACGGTTGAGCAAAATCCTGCGCCACACCTGCCCCACACCACATGATGGGTGTGACAGCATTGGTCACTTGACTGCATCGTGAGCTCTCATCTCTGGGTTCCCTTCCTTTCGCTCCATTTTCTTTACTTACTATTGTCAAAAGTAGGCTCACATTAACACTGCAATGAAGTTACTGTGAAAATCCCCTCGTCACCACACTCCAGCACCTGTTCGGATACACTGAGGGAGAATTTAGCATGGCCAATGGACCCTAACCAGCACGGCTTTCGGACTGTGGGAGGAAACCGTAGCACCCGGAGGAAACCCATGCAGACACAGGGAGAACGTACAGACTCCACACAGACAGTGACCCAAGCCGGGAATCGAACCCAGGTCTGGCCCTGTGAGGCAGCAGTGTTAACCACTGTGCCACCGTGCCACCCATGTTCTACTCTGCACTGAGGCTCGTTCCCCAGGACCACAAGGCAGCCATGGACAAACTGCTGTGCAGACTTGTCTGTCACCCCTCCGATGAAGACTCCGCGAGTGCTTCGCCAGGTTCAGTGCGCTCACCTCCGAGCTGTCCTCGGAGATCTGCCCACCAGGTGCACATCTTTTGAACCCAGTCGTAAGTCGCGCTGTTCTGAAATCACGCCAACATGGGATTTAAATTTGAGGTGGGGGAATGATCGGTGTGTGTGGGGGCAATAAATTATGCAAAGTATTATAATGACATTCCAGATGCTGGGTGGCAGTAAATGTGACCCACCACTGACGGACAGGAGACAATGGCGTCCTGCGTATCCGCCACTGGGAAAAGCGAATAGGGCCTTCATGTGATATCTTCCAGTTGCACCGCCAACCACGCCCACTCTGAACGGGAGCAGAAAACCCTGGCATACGATCCTACAGGTAGAAAGAGAATTGGGCATTCCATGATGCTGCTAGATCATAGAATCCCTACGGTGCAGAAGGAGGCCATTCGGCCCATCGAGTCTGTACTGACCACAATCCCACCCAGGCCCTATTCCCATTACCCCACACATTTACCCTGCTAATCCCCCTGACTAGGGTTAATTTAGCATGGCCAATCAACCTAACCCGCACATCTTTGGAGTGTGGGAGAAAGCCGGAGCACCCGGAGGAAACTCACGCAATCACGGGGAGAAAGTGCAAACTCCGCACAGACAGTGACCCGAGGCTGGAATTGAACCTGGGTCCCTGGCGCCGTGAGGCAGCAGTGCTAACCACTGTGCATTTGTAGAAGGCCACCAGAGTGAGGTTTGTGCACGTGGAACTCCCATCCCATATAGGTACTCCCCAGAGGCCAAAGATTGGGAAGAAATGACCATGAAAGGTGTGCTGTGAAGTTTTCCGGAACTCGTTCATGGATACTTAAACCTGCAGCAGACAAGTCATCATGATTAAAGCTCATCGCACATCCAAGGTAGTCAGCAACTGTCGTGTCTGCCAATGCTCGCTGAAACAGAACAAAAAGAAACAGGAGAGGATTACATATCAAATTAAAACAGAATGTATCATAAATATTAAAAGATACTAATAACTAACATGGCAATCACAAGGCTGTAATCTAATCTCAGAGCCCATATCACAGTTATAAAGCACTCGAACTCTGATCTTTATGACATCAACTCAAACCCTTTGATTAAATTACTGTCAACTCCTCATTCTCAAATAGCCAATATTCTATATTTACATGAGTTAGAATCCAGCTTTGAACTACTCCCAGCTAGTTTTTCTATCCCAACCCATTGGTACAGTTTTGAGCATCTGAGATTTCTTGACCTCAATCCTCTGGGTCTTGCTCAATGTCAAACCTGGTCCATCCAGCCATCCGTACGCAATCGCTTGATCGCCCCACAGACACTGAGCTTCAGTCGCTGACCCTACACCTCCCATCGTTACAAAGTGACCAGCTCATTCACCGGATCACCCCTGTGTCCTACAAGTATGTTCTAAGATCATCTGGCCCTGCTTTTAGGAATTAAACCTTTCATAGCACTTGTCACAACATCAACAATAACAGCTTGCATTTATGTAGCACCTTTAGAGGAGTAAAATGTCCAGATTGCCACTTCATGGAAGCATAATCAGACAAAACCTTTGCCAGAGAAATTGGCACCAGGACAGGTGGCTCAGTCAAAGAGATAGGCTGTGGGGAGAGTTTTAAAAGTAAAAGGTGGAGAGACAAAAGGAACTTTCCCGTTCTACCTGCCACGGGAATCATAGAGGGCCAGGGGGCGGACCATGCAAAGGTCCATTGACCTCAGATGGGATTTTCTGGTTTTGGCCATAAAATCCCACCCAGAGACTTTTAGAAAGAGAATTCCAGAGCTTAGAGCATGGTTTGCCTAAGGCATGGCGCCAACTGTGGGGCAAAGGAAGTGGGGGACGCACAGGATGTCAGATTTCTTGAAGGGTTGCAGAGTTGGAAGGATGTAAGACTGGTTAAACAGTCACATTGTGCAGTTAGATGTTTCCCTTTACCTGTCCTTTATCTTGATAACCGTCCCCAGAAAGCAAACAGAACAGCACCGCTAATATATTTGAGGCTCACGTGTCCTCATGCACTCCTCCTTGGCTTTGGAAAGTGGGGGAATAAACATTTCACTAGGCCATGACTAAATGAGAAAATAGATTCACTAAGAGTAAATGGACAAATGAAAATTACCAAGGCTACACTGTAGATATTCGAATCACCACCAGTTTAACTATTCCTCTTGGAGTTGGTAAAATAGTAACTCATAGATGTGTCTGCTGGATTAAATTAAAATGTAAATACCTGACAGCTCTCTTTGTGATGTAATCTTTCTAATCTATATGAATCTTATTAGTGGGAGTTATGGGTGTGGGTTGGAGGTAAGGGTGCGGTAATGGGTTACAAGGATAGGATTGCTAATGGCATTGAATTTCCACAGGAGTTAAATCAAATATCCATTGTAACGTTGTGTGAAGGTTCATTTGGCACCCAGAGATGTGGGGCACAATGTTCTGGCTCTTCATGGCAGCAGGATCTCCTAGTCCAATGACACACCCCCACCTTCTGTTTTCTAGCAGCGTGGGGTGGAATCAATAGGAAATCCCATTGCCAGCACCAGGACCAGAAATCCCACCAGCGGCCAACATCACGCCACCTTCCATCATCAAGAACAATGCCACGAGGGGGCCAAAGAATCCTGGTGATGGTGTAAAGCTGTGAATGCCATTTCTCTGAGGTTTCATTGAACCTACTACTAGATTACAGCAGATAGAAACATAGAAACATGAAAACATAGAAAATAGGAGTCGGAGGAGACCATTTGGCCCTTTGAGCCTGCTCCATCATTCATTATGATCATGGCTGATCATCCAACTCAATAGCCTGTTCTCACCTTCCCTCATATCCTTTGATCCCCTTCACCTCAAGTGCTGCATCCAATTGCCTCTTGAAAACATTCAATGTTTTGACCTCAACTATTCCTGTGGTGGGGAATTCCACAGGCTCACCACTCTCTGGGTGAAGAAATTTCTCCCCATCTCTTTTGTAAACCGTCAACCCTATATCGTCAGTCTGAGACCCCACTTTCTGGACATCCCCACCATCGGAAACATCCTTCTTGTATCTACCCTGTTAAAATTTTATAGGTTTATATGAGATTCCCCCTTCATTCATCTAAACTGCAGCAAATATATTCCTAGCTGATTCAATCTCTCCTCATACATCGATCCCGCCATCCCAGGAATCAGTCTAGTAAACATTCTCTGCACTCCATCGAGAGCAAGAACATCTCTCCTCAGATAAGGCTCTTGATGATCAGGGGATGGATGTGGGAATAAAATCCCAATGCCTATCTTGTGACTGGCCTTGTCTTGATTGTGAATCAAAACACATTTTAGTGTGTAACCGATTGTTAACCATCACCGTCGGTGGGAATATAAGATCGCTCCGGAATGAAGAGCTGGAAAATTGCACCCTATATATCTTCCAGAGCAGAAATTAATCAACACTTCACTGCAATAGAAACAGTGAAAAGTTTTATTTTTGTCACATTCGCTGTTCGGATTCCATGTGTAACCAATTCCCAGGTATCCAACTCTTTTGTCAAAAAACTAATGAAAATCAAATAAACTGAGGGATAAATTAAGAGGGGCGGCCCCTTAAAGGGGAACTGCCTTAAACAAAGAAAACCTCACAAATAAAAATAAAACATCAAACCAAAATGTGATTCAAGGGGTTGATAACACATCTCGGTCCCTGCAGTGTCTATTAGACACGGAATTCCCAGGTGTCCATTATGCTGTCTGAACTCTTCAATTAAAGCAAATTCCCTCAGGACCTATTGTTCTATTTTTAAACAATCTGCTACCAAAATAACTGCAAGCGTGACATTGGAAATACGGCAGCTAAGTAATGATATTATTAACCAATAGAAACATAAAAAATAGGAGCAGGAGGAGGCCATTTGGCCCTTCGAGCCTGCTCCACCATTCATCATGGTCATGGCTGATCGTCCAACTCAATAGCCTAATCCTGCTTTCTCCCCATAACCTTTGATCCCTTCACCCCAAGTGCCATATCCAGCAGCCTCTTGAATACATTTTGGCATCAACTACTTCTTATGGTTATAAATTCCACAGGCTCACCACTCTTTGGGTGAAGAAATGTCTCTTCATCTCCGTCCTCAATGGTCAACCCTAAATCCTCAGACTGTGGCCCCTGGTTCTGGACTCCCCCACCATCCGGAAGATCCTCCCTTCAACTACCCTGTCTAGTCCTGTTAGAATTTTATAAGTCTCTATGAGGTCCCCTTTCATTCATCTGAACTCCAGCGAAAACAATCCTAACCGAGTCAATCTCTCTAATGATACAATATCATTGCATAACGGCCAATGGTGGGATGTCTTTTGACAATAACTAATGAGATGACATCAGGCTTCATTTAAAAGAGGCTACCAGAGTGGGCTCGGTGGAGGACGGAGTCTGCTTAAAGTTAAAGTTTATTTATTAGTCACAAATAAGGCTTACATTAACACTGCAATGAAGTTACTGTGAAAATCCCCTAGACACCACAGTCCGGCGTCTGTTTGGGTCAATGCACCTAACCAGCATGTTTTTCAGATTGTGGGAGGAAACTGGAGCACCCGGAGGAAACCCACGCAGACAGAGGGAGAACGTACAAACTCCACACAGACAGTGACCCAAACCGGGAATTGAACCTGGGTCCCTGGTGCTGTGAAGCAGCAGTGCTAACCACTATGCCACCGTGCTGCTTAGATGGTCACACATCTCATTCCCACCAAATTGATCATCTTTGAGTTAGTGGTGGGGATGGGCTGACTTGGGGAACCCAAGAGCTGGCTAATTAAACTCTTTATCCCTCACTCCACTGGCATTCAATGGTGTCTCAGGGATTCTCCCGAACTTCCCACATTTATTGAAGGTCAGCCAGCAAATGCGAGGCACTTACTGCCCAATTTGAGGGACCCAGTGTCAGGAAGAAAAGTATCCGCTGTGAGCTACCCTCTTGGGCTTGCATCCGGCAGCAACCACCATCCTGCCCTCACTCACCTATGGCCCATCCTCAATCCGAGGCCTCTGCTGAGTGCGATCTTGACAGCAACTGCTTTTCCTCATGGTGCTGACAGTCAGTGGAGCCACTAGGGTCCCAAAGCCCAGCACTGACCACTTAAGCGCCAGACTCTCTCAGGCCTCCCCCACCGGAGTGACGTGGGCCTCCTGTCGGTTCACCAACCAACGGGCAGAACCCACAACAGGAACACGAAATCCAGCCAATCAGCATGGTCTGCTGCTAAATAATATGATAGAACAGGTGTCAACTGGAGCTTAATTCTGCAGCATTCGCAACTCTGAATCAGAAGGTGGTTTTAACTCCCAACTCTGGACCTAAGCACAAAATCTAGAGCAATATTCCAGTGCAATAGTGATGGAGTCACTATCCTTCAACTCTCACCAACTTTTACAGATGCACCATAGAAAGCATTCCTTCTAGTTGTATCACAGCTTGTTTTGGCTCCTGCTCTGCCCAAGACCGCAAGGAACTACAAAAGATCGTGAATGTAGCCCAATCCATCATGCAAACCAGCCTCCCATCCATTGACTCTGTCTACACTTCCCACTGCCTCGGCAAAGCAGCCAGAATAATTAAGAACCCCACGTACCCCAGACATTCTCTCTTCCACCTCCTTCCTTCGGGAAAAAGATACAAAAGTCTGAGGTCATGTCCCAACCGACTCAAGAACAGCTTCTTCCCTGCTGCTGTCAGACTTTTGAATGAGCTTACCTTGCATTAAGTTGATCTTTCTCTACACTCTAGCTATGACTGTAACACTACACTCTGCACCCTCTCATTTCCTTTTCCATGAACGGTATGTTTTGTCTGTATAGCGTGCAAGGAACAATACTTTTCACTGTATGTTAATACATGTGACAATAATAAATCAAATCAAATCAAATCAAATTCAGATGATACTGGATAAACTAAAACTCCACCTGCCATCTGAGGTGAATGTGAAAGATTTAATGGCAATATTTGAAAAAGAGATGATATTTCTGGAAATATTTATCCCTCAAACAACATTCGTAGGTTAGAGGGATTAGCAGGTAAATATGTGGGGGTAGGGCCTGGGTGGGATTGTGGTCGGTGCAGACCCGATGGGCAGAATGGCCTCCTTCTGCACTGTAGGGTTTCTATGATCACTAAAGCAGGCTATCTGGTTACTGATCTCCTTGCTGTCTGTGGGCTTTGCTGTGTGAAAATTGGTTGCCATGTTTCCTACATTACAATGGTGACTGCACTTTAAAAGTTAGCTGTAAGGAGCTTCGGAACATCCTGAGGTCAAGAAAGAATCCCTACAGTGCAGAAGAAGGCTATTCAGCCCATCAAGCCTGCACCGACAACAACTCCACCCAAGCCTTATCTCCTTAACACCATTTATTATCCTGTTAACCCCCTGACACTAAGGGGCAACTTAGCATGGCCAATCAACCTACCTCGCACATCTTTTGGAGTGTGGGAGGAAACCAGAGCACCCGGAGGAAACCCATGCAGACACAGGGAGAACCTGCAAATTCTGCACAGACAGTGACCCGAGCCTGGAATCGAACCCGGGTCCCTGGTGCTGTGAGGCAGCAATGCTAACCACTGTGCCACCATGTTGTCTCGCACTATATAAATGAACATTCTTTTTCTTTCACATGCCGGCATTAGTTAACAATGTGATATAATTATCTGGAATGTAAGTAAAGATCTGAGGAACAAAATAGAGGCCTTTGCAATGCGGATGGCAAGATATGTGCTTAAAATTCCAACAACAGATCATCAGACAAATGAAGAGCTGCTTGAAAATACGAGAGCAAAAAGAACTCTTAAACAAGTGACACCCAGAAAAGAAAATGTCAACATTATGGCCACTTGGGGCAGGATTTTCCAACCGCACTCGTCCCAAGGCCGGAAAATCCCGCCCAAGGTCAACAGACCTTCACAAGGCCCGTGGGCCACCTTCTCCAATTCCCATGGCGGGTAGGATGAGAAAATTCTGCCCTTGGTCAGAGCTGTAAGAGGGAAAGGTGCAGGGCAGCAGAGAGAGAGGGGTGGACGGAGGCACAATTGGATGATGAGCATCACAGAGTGGTTGCAGACGAGCTACAATGGATGCATGAGGACAGCACAAGAGAGACAAGCTTGACCTACCATGACAACAGATCTGGCAGGATCTAGCTACAAGTAACAGTAGCAGCAGCAATTAACTTCCAGTTTGATATCATTACTAGATAACTAAATCTTCACACATTCTGCAGTTATCATATTGTCCCAGTATGGGTGTATCATTGCATAAATGCAACTTTGTGAGCACTGCCTTTATCACAAGAACAAATCATTTTAAAAGGTTAATGATCACTGTGATATTATCACGTTACCTTAGGTTGCTGCAGACTAACAGCGTTAGTTAATTGTGTGTCTCTCAATCAGCGATCAATTTCACACCAGGTCACTTTTAACTGAGTTTGAAAAAGTCCAATGTTATGCTCCTTCAATGTGGAAATTCTAACTATTGGTAGCATTGTAGAGGACACTCTTCTCAGGTGAGTGATCAAATTGCAGGGACAAAGTAATGAAATGGCCTATGGAGCCAATACCTGGGGGATCAACCAGATATTAAACAAAGAACAAAGAACAAAGAACAGTACAGCACAGGAAACAGGCCCTTCGGCCCTCCTGTGCCGCTCCTTGGTCCAACTAGACCAATCGTTTGTATCCCTCCATTCCCAGGCTGCTCATGTGACTATCCAGGTAAGTCTTAAACGATGTCAGCGTGCCTGCCTCCACCACCCTACTTGGCAGCGCATTCCAGGCCCTCACCACCCTCTGTGTAAAAAACGTCCCTCTGATGTCTGAGTTATACCTCGCCCCTCTCACCTTGAGCCCGTGACCCCTCGTGATCGTCACCTCCGACCTGGGAAAAAGCTTCCCACTGTTCACCCTATCTATACCCTTCATAATCTTGTATACCTCTATTAGATCTCCCTTCATTCTCCGTCTTTCCAAGGAGAACAACCCCAGTCTACCCAATCTCTCCTCATAGCTAAGACCCTCCATACCAGGCAACATCCTGGTAAACCTTCTCTGCACTCTCTCCAATGCCTCCACGTCCTTCTGGTAGTGCGGCGACCAGAACTGGACGCAGTACTCCAAATGTGGCCTAACCAGCGTTCTATACAGCTGCATCATCAGACTCCAGCTTTTATACTCTATACCCCGTCCTATAAAGGCAAGCATACCATATGCCTTCTTCACCACCTTCTCCACCTGTGTTGCCACCTTCAAGGATTTGTGGACTTGCACACCTCGGTCCCTCTGTGTTTCTATACTCCTGATGACTCTGCCATTTATTGTATAACTCCTCCCTACATTATTTCTTCCAAAATGCATCACTTCGCATTTATCCGGATTAAATTCCATCTGCCACCTCTCCGCCCAATTTTCCAGCCGATCTATATCCTGTTGTATTGCCCGACAATGCTCTTCGCTATCCGCAAGTCCAGCCATCTTCGTGTCATCCGCAAACTTGCTGATTACACCAGTTACACCTTCTTCCAAATCATTTATATATATCACAAATAGCAGAGGTCCCAGTACAGAGCCCTGCGGAACACCACTGGTCACAGACCTCCAGCCGGAAAAAGGCCCTTCGACCACTACCCTCTGTCTCCTATGGCCAAGCCAGTTCTCCACCCATCTAGCCACTTCTCCTTGTATCCCATGAGCCTTAACCTTCTTAACCAACCTGCCATGTGGGACTTTGTCAAATGCCTTACTGAAATCCATATAGACGACATCCACGGCCCTTCCTTCATCAACCGTTTTTGTCACTTCCTCAAAAAACGCCACCAAATTTGTAAGGCACGACCTCCCTCTTACAAAACCATGCTGTCTGTCACTAATGAGATTGTTCCGTTCTAAATGCACATACATCCTGTCTCTAAGAATCCTCTCCAACAACTTCCCTACCACGGACGTCAAGCTCACCGGCCTATAATTTCCTGGGTTATCCCTGCTACCCTTCTTAAACAACGGGACCACATTCGCTATCCTCCAATCCTCAGGGACCTCACCCGTGTCCAAAGAAGCGACAAAGATTTCCGTCAGAGGCCCAGCAATTTCACCTCTCGTCTCCCTGAGCAGTCGAGGATAGATGCCATCAGGCCCTGGGGCTTTGTCAGTTTTAATGTTCCCTAAAAAACCTAACACTTCCTCTCTTGTAATGGAGATTTTCTCTAACGGGTCAACACCTCCCTCCGAGACACTCCCGGTTAACACGCCCCTCTCCTTCGTGAATACCGATGCAAAGTATTCATTTAGGATCTCCCCTATTCCCTTGGGTTCTAAGCATAATTCCCCTCCTTTGTCCCTGAGAGGTCCAATTTTCTCCCTGACAACTCTTTTGTTCCTAACGTATGAATAGAATGCCTTAGGATTCTCCTTAATCCTGCCTGCCAAGAACATCTCGTGACCTCTTTTTGCCCTTCTAACTCCCCGTTTGAGATCTTTCCTACTCTCTCTGTATTCCTCCAGAGCTCCATCTGTTTTCATTTGCCTGGACTTAACGTATGCCTCCCTTTTCATTTTAATCAGATCCTCAATTTCCCTGGTTATCCACGGCTCTTGAATCCTACCTTTCCTATCTTTCCTTTTTACAGGCACATGCCTATCCTGCAGCCTTATCAATAGTTCCTTAAAAGACTCCCACATGCCAGACGCGGACTTACCCTCGAACATCCTCTCCCAATCAACATCCACCAATTCCTGCCTAATCCGGCTATAGTCAGCCTTCCCCCAATTTAGCACCCTGCCCGTAGGACAGCACTCATCCTTGTCCATTACTATCCTAAAGTTAACAGAGTTGTGGTCACTATTTGCCACATGTTCCCCTACCAAAACTTTGACGACCTGACCGGGCTCATTTCCCAGAACTAGGTCCAGTATAGCCCCCTCTCTAGTCGGGCTATCTACATACTGTTCCAAAGAACCTTCCAGTACGCATTTTACAAATTCCTCCCCGTCCGGTCCCCCAGCTCTAAGCACTTTCCAGTCTGTGCCAGGGAAATTAAAGTCCCCCACTACAACAACCCTATGTTTTCTGCACCTATCCAGAATCTCCTGACATATCCTTTCCTCCACTTCCCGTGGGCTGTTGGGTGGTCTGTAGTACACCCCCAGCATAGTGACTGCACCCTTCCTGTTTCTGAGTTCCACCCACAGCGACTCAGTACATGACCCCTCTAAGTTGTCTACCCTCTGCACCGCGGTAATATGCTCCTTAACTAATATCGCTACTCCCCCACCTTTTTTAGCCCCTCCTCTGTCTCGCCTAAAACACTTATACCCCGGAATATTCAGCTGCCAGTCCTGTCCTTCTTTTAACCAAGTTTCCGTCACCGCAACCACATCCAAATTCCGCACAAGCATTAAGGCCCTAAGTTCGTCTGTTTTACCCGTTACACTCCTCGCATTGAACCAGATGCACTCCAGACTTCCAGGCCCAGTCAGGTCCTCCTCCTCCAGAGTGCTCCTCTTCTTAGCTAGCCTTGCCCTGGCCCCCAGCTCGACCCCAGCCTCAGTATTTACTGACCTCCTGTTTTGTTCCCCACCCCCCTGCCACACTAGTTTAAATCCTGCCGAAACACTCTCGCAAAACTCCCAGCCAGGATATTTGCTCCCTTCCAGTTAAGGTGTAACCCATCCTTTCTGTACAGTTGCCATCCTGACTTGAAGATTTCCCAGTTATCTATGAATTTAAAACCCTCCCTCTTGCACCAGTCCTTTAGCCACGCGTTCAACTGTAGAATCTCCCTGTTCTGAGCCTCACTTGCACTAGGCACCGGGAGCACTCCAGATATTGCTACCCTGGAGGTCTTACTTTTTAGCCTAGCACCCAACTCCCTGAATTTCTCTCGTATGACCCCCCTGCTCTTCCTACCTACATCATTTCCACCAATGTGTACAATCACATCCGTTTGATTACCTTCCTTTTTAAATATGCTTCCTACCCTCTCGGAGACATCCAGTACCCCGGTACCCCGGGGGTACTCCAGTACCCCGGCACCAGGGACCCCTAGTAACACATGTTTGGTGGTAATGTTAATGTTTGTGGCCGTGTAAAGAGCTATTGAATCTGCAGCCCTGTATCCCTCTCTCCCGATTTTAATATCCTTTGAAAAGTTCATAGATGGTGCTCAGAATCATTTTGGTTCCGACTTCGAAGCCATTTTTCTGAATATAAAGGAATTCCACTGCTTGAATTTCAAACTGTTTAAGACTAACAGTGACAAATTATTTGTGCCTCATTTTTAATATTCTTTTGAGGGATTTGAGTGTCGCTGGCTCGAGCAACATTTATTGTCCAACCCTATTTGCCCCTCAGTAGATGGTGGTGAGCTGGCCTCTTGAACCGCTGCAATCCATGTGGAGTAAAGTAGACCCTTGGTGCTGTTAGGGAGGGAGTCAGAGGATTTTGACCCAGTGACAGTAAAGGAACAGCGATATATTTCCAAGTCAGGCTGGTGAGTGACTTGGAGGGGAACCTCCAGGTGGAGGCGTTCCTTGTCCTTTTGGGAGATAGAGTTTGTGGGTTTGGAAAGTGCTGTTGAAGGAGCCTTGATGAGTTGCTGCAGTGCATCTTGCAGATGGTACACACGGCTGCCACTGTACACGGGTGGTGGAAGAAGTGAATGTTTAAGGGGTGGAACAAGTGCCAATTAAGTGGGCTGCGTTACCAAAGTCGGATATGTGGGTGCAGCCATAACATTTTTGCCATGAAACTTTCCCGGCCCTCAGCTATGTTCAGGGAAGACTGTCAAGTGTCCGGATGGATTATGAGGTACCAGCATTTCTCTTTCTTCTATAGCTTATGAATCTATTTTGAGTGCCACCCTATAGCATCTGAACATCGGTAGAGTGAGACACATACATCAATTCGCATTGTAATTTAGAGAATGATTGAAGTGCTCAAGAGGCTTTGATGGTTTGATAGATACTGCAGGTACACTCTCAAACATATCTTTCATTGGCCACGGTTTCTGCATTCCACATAGCTTTGCTATTAAGGAAAGAATGGGACGGCACGGTGGCACAGTGGTTAGCACTGCTGCCTCACAGCACCAAGGACCCAGGTTCAATTCCTGGCTTGGGTCACTGTCTGTGTGGAGTCTGCATGTTCTCCCTGTGTCTGCGTGGGTTTCCTCTTGATGCTCCGGTTCCCTCCCACATTCTGAAAGACGTGCTGGTTCGGTGCATTGACCCGAATAGGCACCGGGCTGTGGCGACTCGGGGAATTTCACAGTAATTTCATTACAGTGTTAATGTAAGCCTTACTTGTGATTAATTAATAAACTAAAGAATGGAAATGGAATCTTAAAGGGAGGAAAAATTTTGTTGAAGAGGCTGAAGCATAAGTAATTCCTGACTTTGGAGAAGGCTGTGGACTGAGTTATCAGGAAAGAAAGTGAGACAGAGACCAGCAGAGGATGAAGGGTCTGATGTCAGACCCAGTGCGTGAGGCAGATAATGAAGCTTTTAGGGAGATTTAGCTGTTAGCAATAGAAAGATTGTAGATCTGTTAGTTCAGTTGACTCGATGACTAGAGTGTGGTGCAGATTAACATCAACAATGTGGGTACAATCCTTGTACCAGCTAAAATAGTTTTTGGGGTTTGCTTCCTTGCCTTACCCCATACCAAACCAGCCTCCCATCATTGACTCTGTCTACACTTCCCGCTGCCTCGGAAAAGCAGCCAGCATAATTAAGGACCCCACGCACCCCGGACATTCTCTCTTCCACCTTCTTCTGTGGGGAAAAAGATACAAAAGTCTGAGGTCACGTACCAACCGACTCAAGAACAGTTTCTTCACTGCTGCTGTCAGACTTTTGAATGGACTTACCTTGCATTAAGTTGATCTTTCTCTACACCCTAGCTATGACTGTAACACTATATTCTGCACTCTCGTTTCATACTGACCACAATCCCACCCAGGCCCTATCCTCATAACCATTTACCCTAGCTAGTACCCCTGACACTAAGGGGCAAATTAAAGTGAAGTTTATTTATTAGTCACAAGTAGGCTTACATTCACACTGCAATGAAGTTACTGTGAAAATCCCCGAGTCGCCACAATCCAGTGCATGTTCGGGTACACTGAAGGAGAATTTAGCATGGCCAATCAACCTCGCCCGCACACCTTTGGACTGTGGGAGGAAACCAGAGCACCCAGAGGAAACCCACGCAGACACAGGGAGAATGTGCAAACTCCACACAGACAGTGACCCAAGCCAGGAATCGAACATGGGCCCCTGGCGCTGTGAGGCAGTAGTGCTAACCATTGTGCTACCGTGCCACCCCATTTAGCATGGCCAATCCACCTAACCTGCACATCTTTGGACTGCTGGCCTTTAGATCTGGAGGATTGGAGTATAAGGATACAGAATTTATGCTGCAGCTGTACAAAACACTGGTTCGAGCCCACTTGGAGTACTGTGAGCAGATCTGGGCACCACACCTTAGAAAGGATACATTGACCTTTGGAGAGAGTGTGTGTGTAGGTTTACAAGAATGATACCTTGGCTTCACGGGTTAAATTCTGAGGAGAGATTCTACGAATTAGGCCTGTTTTCTCCATAATTTGAAGGTTTAGGGATAATCTGTTTGAAGTCTTCAAGATATTAACAGAAAAAGGCAGGATAGATAAGGATAAACTATTTCCACAGGCTGGAAATTCGAGAACTAGAGGGCATAGTCTAAAAGTTAGGGAGAGGTGTTAGGAAGCACTTCTACATGGCACGGTGGCACAGTGGTTAGCATTGCTGACTCACAGCACCAGGGCCCCGGGTTCGAATCCCAGCTTGGGTCACTGTCTGTGCAGAGTTGCATATTCTCCCCGTGTCTGTGTGGGTTTCCTCTGGGTACTCCATTTTCCTCCCACAGTCCAAATATGTGCGGGTGGATTGGCAATGCTAAATTGCCCCTTAGTGTCAGGGGGATTAGCGGGGTAAATATGTGGGGTTACAGGAATAGGGCATGGGTGGGATTGTGGTCGGTGCAGACTCAATGGGCCAGATGGCCTCTTTCTGCACTGTAGGATTCTATGATACACACAAAGGGTGGTAGAGGTTTGGAACTTTCCTCAGTTGATGCTAGATCAGTAGCTAATTTTAAATCTGAGATAGATAAACTTTTGCTAAGCAAAGATATTAAAGGATATGAACCAAAGGCAGGTATACAGAGTTACCACAGATCAGCAATGATCTAATTGAACGGCGGGAACAGGTTCGAGGGGCAGAATGGCCAACTCCAGTTCCTATGCGACTCCAGATCCACAGCAATGTGGTTGATTCTTAACTGCCCTCTGAAATGACCAGCAAGCCACTCAGTTCAGGGCAATTAGGGATGGGCAATAAATGCTGGCCCAACCAGCGATGCCCACATCCCATGAACAAATTTAAAAAAAGCTTTCACCTTGTTATCTGTGGGAACTTTCCCTGCATGAATTGGTTACCATCAGCGAGATTCTCTTGCCTCCCTTCAGTGTTTTTCTAGGCAAAGGGAGGCGACATGCTGTTCGCTGGTGGTGGGATCTTCTGATCCTGCTACTGTCAATGGGAATTCCCATTGAAACCACACCACGCAGGCAGGAAATCCGCAGCAGTGGGTGTACTGCCGGCAGGTCCAGAGAGTCTTGCTGGTGTGAACGGCCAGAGAATTCTGGCCCATATTTCCTACATTACAACAGTGACCACACTTTAGATATATGGTGGCAGAGTGGTTAGCACTGCTGCCTCACAGCGTCGGTTCAATTCCCAGCTTGGGTCACTGTCTGTGCGAAATCTGCACATTCTCCCTGTGCCTGTGTGGGTTTCCTCTGGGTTCTCCGGTTTCCTCCCGCACCCCGAAAGACATGCTGGTGAGAGGCATTGGCCATGTTGAATTCTCCCTCAGTGTACCAGTTGCCGGAGTGTGGCGACTGAGGGATTTTCACAGTAACTTCATTGCAGTGTTGATGTAAGTCTACTTGTGACACTAATAAATCAGCTTTCGATAAAACTTTAGCTGACTGTAATGCACTTCAGGATTTCCTGAGATTCTGAATTCACAACGTAAATTATTTTATTTGGAAACAGCAATTTCAATCCTAAATATGATGTGGAGATGCCGGCGTTGGACTGGGTTGGGCACAGTAAGAATTCTCACAACACCAGGTTAAAGTCCAACACGTTATTTGGTATCACGAGCTTTCAGAGCGCAGCTCCTTCATCACATGTCACCTGATGAAGGAGCAGCGCTCCGAAAGCTCGTGATACCAAATAAACCGGTTGGACTTTAACCTGGTGTTGTAAGACTTCTTACTGTGTCCACCCCAGTCCAACACCGGCATCTCCACATCATGGCTACCACTGACACAACAAACCCGCCAGCTCAAAGTGGAGAGGATCTGCGAGAAGATCGCAGAAAAAAAAGGAGCAACGCTCTGGAGGCTCGTGATATCAAATAAACCTATTGGACTTTAACCTGGTGTTGTGAGATTTCTTACTGAATCCTAAATATGACTTAAAAGAAGAAGGGATTGAAGAAGGATAAAGAATAATGTGGAAAAATAGAGCAGAATACAGCTACTCGTGTCACTCTTTGGTGGGTAATGACACACAAAATAATGCCATTTTATAAAACATCGTCATTAGGTTGCAACAGAGAGAGAACAAAAGGATCTAATCTAAATGAGATCCCCCATTAGATTGGCAACTTGTACTCTGGCAAAAGTTCAAAGGGAACACTCTTGTTCACAACACATATGGACTGCAGCTTTATTGAATTGGAAGAGAGTTAAAAAAAAGTAAAGTACACATGTCACCAACAAAGCAATAAAGAGAAAGGTGGCCTCTGGCCTTTAACACGTCAATCTGTTTAGTGTCCAACAGGACCCAGGTCAAAGTTTGTCCCATGCATTGCATCATTAGTCCAGGTATGCTTGACCCTTGTTTCCGATTAACAGATTCTACTCCCAAGTTTTATGTTTGGATGGCTTTACATTAAATGCATGCAGATTAAATTTATCACAAGTCTTATCTTGTGAACCCATTGTCAGTTGACCGATTTGTGCCTTCTTTTGGGCTTGGGTCCAATGGGGAGGCATCATCTCGGTGAGTGTGTTGGGCTGATGGGAGCCACAAGTTGGCAAAGGGCCCTTTCAAAGACCAAAAGAGGCCTTTGACAAGGTGCCTCACGGGAGACTGCTGAGTAAAATAAGGGCCCATGGTATTCGAGGCAAGGTACTAACATGGATTGACGATTGGCTGTCAGACAGAAGACAGAGAGTTGGGATAAAAGGTTCTTTCTCAGAATGGCAACCGGTGACAAGTGGTGTCCCGCAGGGTTCAGTGTTGGGGCCACAGCTGTTCTCTTTATATATTAACGATCTAGATGACGGGACTGGGAGCATTCTGGCCAAGTTTGCCGATGATACAAAGATAGGTGGAGGGGCAGGTAGTATTGAGGAGGTGGGGAGGCTGCAGAAAGATTTAGACAGTTTAGGAGAGTGGTCCAAGAAGTGGCTGATGAAATTCAACGTGGGCAAGTGCGAGGTCGTACACTTTGGAAAAAAGAATAGAGGCATGGACTATTTTCTAAACGGTGACAAAATTCATAATGCTAAAGTGCAAAGGGACTTGGGAGTCCTAGTCCAGGATTCTCTAAAGGTAAACTTGCAGGTTGAGTCCGTAATTAAGAAAGCAAATGTAATGTTGTCATTTATCTCAAGAGGCTTGGAATACAAAAGCAGGGATGTACTTCTGAGGCTTTATAAAGCACTGGTTAGGCCCCATTTGGAGTACTGTGAGCAATTTTGGGCCCCACACCTCAGGAAGGACATACTGGCACTGGAGCGGGTCCAGCGGAGATTCACACGGATGATCCCAGGAATGGTAGGCCTGACATACGATGAACGTCTGAGGATCGTGGGATTATATTCATTGGAGTTTAGGAGGTTGAGGGGAGATCTGATAGAAACTTACAAGATAATGAACGGCTTAGATAGGATGGACGTAGGGAAGTTGTTTCCATTAACAGGGGAGACTAGGACGCGGGGGCACAGCCTTAGAATAAAAGGGAGTCACTTTAGAACAGAGATGAGGAGAAATTTCTTCAGCCAGAGAGTGGTGGGTCTGTGGAATTCATTGCCACAGAGGGCTGTGGAGGCCGAGACGTTGAGCGTCTTCAAGACAGAAATTGATAAATTCTTGATTTCTCGAGGAATTAAGGGCTATGGGGAGAGAGCGGGTAAATGGAGTTGAAATCAACCATGATTGAATGGTGGAGTGGACTCGATGGGCCGAATGGCCTTACTTCCGCTCCTATGTCTTATGGTCTTATGGTCTTATCGATTCAATTCTCCAACATTACCTCTGCACATAGGCTTTTCTCTGGCCCAACCAAACACTCCATGGCTTTTGAACAGACAGTGGAGATGTCTGAGCATGTGACGAACGTACAATGTGTTATCCTGGTACGTGTGAGGCAAAATTGTGCAATGCCGACCTGTACCAGCCAGCTCTGCACTGTACTGCCAGAATGAGACACAGCTGTGGTCACTTCACAAAATATCAGTGTGGATTTGCTTATAAGAAATGATAGTGCTGGGGAATGTGAGGGAAACCTTTTTTACCCAGAGAGTGGTGATGGTCTGGAATGCGTTGCCTGGGGGTGGTAGAGGTGGATTGCCTCACATCCTTTAAAAAGGTACCTGGATGAGCACTTGGCAGATCATAACATTCAAGGCTATGGGTCAAATGCTGGTGGATGGCATTATAGGTGGAGTTCAGCTGTTTCTCGCAGACTCGATGGCCGAAAGGCCTCTTCTGCGCTGTGTGATTCTATGATTCTATGGTGATTTCTCAGTTTCTGGCACAGACCTTCCTGCTAAATGACGGCAAGGTTACATGAAATCTTTTTTAAATGTTTGCAATTTTAATAGTAGCTAATGGAAAAATGTCTTTAATGCAATAGTGTTCACATTCTGGTGCTTTTCTGATATTCAACCAGAACATTAGACATGATATTTACCATCAAATTTCTTGTGGCTGCTTTTCGGAGAGTTTCAATCTTGGTTGTAGAGAAGGTAAGCAATGTTTGAAAGTGAACAAGGTGATGATGGGAGCAGCACTGTTATCTCTGGGGACGTATCTTTATTTGAGAATTCAAGACCAATACAGACAGATAAATGATCTTCAAAAATCAGGGACTCTTTTGATTCGCCCAGCAGCAATATTTATTATGGGGCGGCACGGTGCCACAGTGGTTAGCAATGCTGCCTCACAGCGCCAGGGACACAGGTTCGATTCCCGGTTTGGGTCACTGTCTATGTGGGATTTGCATGTTCTCCCCATGTCTGCGTGGGTTTCCTCCAGGTGCTCTGGTTACCTCCCACAGTCCAAAGATGTGTGGGTTAGGTTGATTGGCCATGCTATATTGACCCTGAGTGTCAGGGGGATTAGCAGGGTAAATATATGGGGTTATGGGGATAGGGCCTGGGTAGGATTGTTGTCGGTGCAGGTTCGATGGGCCAAATTGCCTCTTTCAGCATTGTAGGGATTGTATGATTCTTTTCTATGAATTTGCATATTTCTACTAGCTGCCCTTTAACCACCTCGAGAGGAATTCTCCCATCCCGCTCGCCATGGGAATTGTAGCGGGCGGGGGGGCGGGGGTGGGGAGGGGGGGCGGTGGTCAGACCACACAAATGTTCACTGACCTCAGGCGGGATTCTCCGGTTTTGGGGGCGAGCGCAGCTGGAGAATCCCACCCCTCGTATCTTGTACCTGCTAAGTCCCCAGTAACTTCAGAAAGATTGTGGGTCCTGCCTCATTGCTGAAGAGAGAGCTATTGGATACAGCGGGGTGGAAGTTATCATACAATTATATATTGCTCTGGTTAGACACCATTTAGACTAAAGTGTCTAGTTTTGGACATCAAACAGTGGGATGGATATATTGACCTTGAAGGGGTTGAAGTGACGATGTCCCAGAGTGACTCTGAAGCTAAAGGGTTACATTTTAAATATGGGTTCCATCGACTAGACTCGACGTCCCTTGGGTGTTTAAGATTAAGGGATCATCTAATTGAGGTGCTTATTAACTTTCTGAAGGAATTAATAGGATAGAGAGAAAGTGTTTCCTCGGGTGGGGAATGTTGAACAAGGGGTCATTGCCTTAAATTTTGGGCCAACCATTTAGGGGTAATGTTAGGAAGCACTTTTTAAAATTCATTTGTGGAACACGGGCATCGCTGGCTAAACAGCATTTATTGCCCATCCCTAGTTGCCCTTATTCAGAAGGCAGTTGAGAGTCAACTTGCTGTGGCCCTGGAGCCACATGTAGGCCATGCCAGGTAAGGATGGCAGATTTCCTTCTCTAAAGGACATTAGTGAACCAGATGGGTTTTTCCGGCAATCAACAATGATTTCATGGTCATCAGTAGATTCTTAATTCCAAATATTTTTATTGATTTCAAATTCCACCATCCGCCATAGTGGGATCCGAACCTGGGTCCCCAGAACATTAGCTGGGTTTCTGGATTAATAGACTAGCGATAATACCACTAGGCCATCGCCTCCCCATTTCCTCACACAAAGGGCAATGGAAACCTAGAATTTCCTCCCCAAAAAACTTGTTTAGGTTAGTTCAATTGAAAATTTCAAAACTGAGGTTGGTAGCCTTTTGTTAGGCAAAGGTGTTAAAGGTAATGGAAGTAAGGTGTGAATGGAGTTAAATTACAGATTAGCCATTATCTAACTGAGTTGAATAGGTTTAAGGAACTGGATGGCTTTATCATGTTCCTGACTTCTTACTCCTTCCTCTGCATATTACTCTGCCTGAAGGGCGGCATGGCAGCACAGGGGGCGGCACGGTAGCGCAGTGGTTAGCACTGCTGCTTCACAGCTCCAAGGTCCCAGGTTCGATTCCCGGCTCGGGTCACTGTCTGTGTGGAGTTTGCACATTCTCCTCGTGTCTGCGTGGGTTTCCTCCGGGTGCTCCGGTTTCCTCCCACAGTCCAAAGATGTGCGGGTTAGGTTGATTGGCCAGTTTAAAAATTGCCCCTTAGAATCCTGAGATGCGTCCGTTAGAGGGATTAGTGGGTAAATATGTGGGGGTAGGGCCTGGGTGGGATTGTGGTCGGTGCAGACTCGATGGGCCGAATGGCCTCCTTCTGCACTGTAGGGTTTCTATGATCTTTCTATGAAGAAGAACAGTCAGAAAATCTCCATGGAAGCTGGGAGCAGGGGAATGGGGCTGGGGCTTGCATGGGCTACCTACAATCTTCCAGGGTAAGGATGAAGGAAAAGTTTTGGAATTTTGGAATTCTCAAATAAGATCAGGTGACCTATCTGTAGAACAGGGACTGGCACAGACTGATCAGAGCACCTGCATCCCGATAGAAATATAAATATCACTTGCTAGTGGAGAAGTTGAATCTTGCACTCATCAGGTCAAATGCAAGAATACCAAATTTCAAATGATCCCAACAATTTACACAGCAGGAGAAAAGTGTTCCGATTAATTGGCAATTTGACTCTGATTGGCCAAGGCATTGAGGATTGGCTGAAGATTGAAATTTGGCACTCTTGTGTTTTGAAGAAGAAATTAGATATTGCTCTTCCAGCTGAAGTGATCAAGGGATATGGGAGGAAAGGAGGATCAGGATATTGAATCTGATGATCATCCATGGTCATAATGAATGACAGAGCAGGCTCGAAGGGCTGAATGGCCTACTCCGGCTTCTCGTTTCAATGTTCCTATAACCAAAAGAGAAAATGCTGGAAAATCTCAGCAGATCTGGCAGGATCTGTAAGGAGAGAAAGAGCTAAAAGATTCCAGCATCCGCAGTAATTTGCTTTTATTCAATGTTTCTATGTTTGTCCTGGTGAGTTCAAGACAAAAACCTTTGACAACATGTCTTTCTTTTCAGCAACAGTCAAGAGTAATTGTGAGGATGCATTTGTTTCTCTTGATGGGGTAGATTGACTGCTGACGCTGGATGGAAAGAAGTTGACAAGCGGTGGAAACCTGAGTGTCCAGGGATGGTGTGGCTTGGTAGAATATCAAAACTGGTATTGTTTCCCCTGCTAAGATAAAATGCAGATTGCTGCGGTTCAGTTATCAGCTAAAATCAGACATACCTTTCTTCAGTAAGAACCCTGGATGCAGGGCCAATTCCTATCATTTAAGGGACCATCAGGGGCAGAATCTGTAAGGGAATGCGATGCCCAGCTTGAGTTTTCCATGCGTGAAGAGGAGGAAGGGAATATTGAGGGAAGTGAGGGGAATTTTGGAGAAAATTGACAGGTGGCACAGTGGTTAGCACTGCTGCCTCACAGCACCAGGGACCTGGGCTCGATTCCTGGCTTGGGTCACTGTATGGAGTTTGCACATTCTCTCCAAGTCTGCGTGGGTTTCCTCCAAGTGCTCTGGTTTCCATCATCTGGTTAGGTGAATTGGCTATGATAAATTGCCCCTTATTGTCAGGGGGACTAGCTGGGGTAAAAGCATGGGGTTATGGGGATAGGGCCTGTAGTCGGTACAGACTCGATGGGCCGAATTGCCTCTTTCTGCACTGTAAGATTCTAAGATTCTAAAGGAACGGAGAAAGGGGTAAGTCTGCACTTTGGCTGAATGAGGATGTAGGGAAGGGGACAAGCAAATGTATAGTTTAGTTTGTTTATTAGTGTCACAAGTAGGCTTACATTAACACTGCAAGGAAGTTACTGTGAAAATCCCCGAGTCGCCACACTCCAGCGCCTGTTTGGGTACACAAAGGGAGAATTTAGCATGTCTTTCAGACTGTGGGAGGAAACCCACGCAGACACAGGGAGAACGTGCAGACACCGCACAGACAGTGACCCAAGCAAGGCCTTTGACAAGATCCCTCATGAGAGGTTAGTTAGGAAGGTTCAGTCGCTAGGTATACATGGGGAGGTAGTAAATTGGATAAGACACTGGCTCAATGGAAGAAGCCAGAGAGTGGTTGTGGAGGATTGCTTCTCTGAGTGGAGGCCTGTGACTAGTGGTGTGCCGCAGGGATCGGTGTTGGGTCCATTGTTGTTTGTCATCTATATCAATGATCTGGATGATAATGTGGTAAATTGGATCAGCAAGTTTGCTGATGATACAAAGATTGGAGGTGTAGTGGACAGTGAGGAAGGTTTTCAAAGCTTGCAGAGGGATTTGGACCAAGTGGAAAAATGGGCTGAAAAATGGCAAATGGAATTTAACGCAGACAAGTGTGAGATATTGCACTGTGGAAGGACAAATCAAAGTAGAACGTACAGGGTAAATGGTAGGACTCTGAAGAGTGCAGTTGAACAGAGGGATCTGGGAATACAGGTACAGAATTCCCTAAAAGTGACGTCACAGGTGGATAGGGTCGTAAAGAGTGCCTTTGGTACATTGGCCTTTATAAATCGGAGTATCGAGTATAAAAGTTGGAGTGTTATGGTAAGGTTATATAAGGCATTGGTGAGGCCGAATTTGGAGTATTGTGTACAGTTTTGGTCACCTAGTTACAGGAAGGATGTAAATAAGATTGAAAGAGTGCAGAGAAGGTTCACAAGGATGTTGCCGGGACTTGAGAAGCTGAGTTACAGAGAGAGATTGAATAGGTTGAGACTTTATTCCCTGGAGCGTAGAAGATTGAGGGGAGATTTGATAGAGGTGTATAAGATTTTGATGGGTATAGATAGAGTGAATGCAAGCAGGCTTTTTCCGCTGAGGCTAGGGGAGAAAGAAACCAGAGGGCATGGGTTAAGGGTGAAAGGAGAAAAGTTTAAAGGGAATATTAGGGGGGGCTTCTTCACGCAGAGAGTGGTGGGAGTGTGGAATGAGCTGCCAGATAAAGTGGTAAATGCGGGGTCACTTTTAACATTTAAGAAAAACTTGGACGGGTTCATGGATGAGAGGGGTGTGGAGGGATATGGTCCAAGTGCAGGTCAGTGGGACTAGGCATAAAATGGTTCAGCACAGACAAGAAGGGCCAAAAGGCCTGTTTCTGAGCTGTAATTTTCTATGGTTCTATGGGAATCGAACCTGGGTCCCTACCGCTGTGAGGCAGCAGTGCTAACCACTGTGCCACCGTGCCGCCCCATTTAAAGCTGAGGAAGATTAGAGGGAAGTTCAGAACAGCATTGACCATAGCATTGATAAAAATAGAGAAAGACTAGAAAGGATACAATGAAAGGGAGACAGATTGGAAGTGAGAGGTGAGAGAAGAATCTGCTATCAGATGACAGATTTTTTTTTGACCTTGGCATATTCTAGTGTAACAGATATAGACTACAAGACAGGATTGGTTTAACCAATAAACCACAGAGTGACGTGTGGGCCCAACTCCCTCTGTGGTTTGTATTTTCAATGAGGCACCGGGTCCTGTCACGTATCTGGTTCTGCACTCTTCAAAACCTGAGAAAACCACATCGAAAGAGTTTGCACTTCCGGCAGATGTAACGTCTGCCACCACGAACATCACAGCTGGGTTTTTGGAACAGCTGTTCTGGGAACTAAGCCTGGTTGAAAAACTCCACCAAATGTACTGTTCCCACCTTAACACCCACTGACCTTAATTCTGTTCCCTTATACTCTGAATCTCTTCACACTATTAGTGCTTACAGTAAACATTAGAACCATAAAATTTTCAGTGCGGAAGGAGGTTATTTGGCCCATTGAGTCTGTACCGACTCTCCAAAAGAGCATCCCACCCAGGCCCAATCTCCGCCTAAGCCCATGCATTTACCATGACTAATCCCCCTGACCTACACATCTTTGGACACTAAAGGGCAATTTAGCATGGCCAATCCAACTAACCCGCACATCTTTGGACTGTGGAAGGAAACCGGAGCATAAGAACATAAGAACATAAGAAATAGGAGCAGGAGTAGGCCATCTGGCCCTTCGAGCCTGCCCCGCCATTCAACAAGATCATGGCTGATCTGAAGCGAATCAGTTCCACTTACCCGCCTGCTCCCCATATCCCCTAATTCCCTTCTCGATCAGAAAACTATCTACCCGTGATTTAAACATATTCAACGAGGAAGCCTCCACCACTTCAATGGGCAGAGAATTCCAAAGATTCACTGAGAGAAGAAGTTCCCCCTCAACTCTGTTCTGAACCGGCCCCCCCTTATTTTGAGGCTGTGCCCTCTAGTTCTGGTTTCCCTTCTAAGTGGAAAGAATCTCTCCACCTCTACCCTATCCAGCCCCTTCATTATCCTATATGTCTCTATAAGATCACCCCTCATCCTTCTAAACTCCAACGAGTACAGACCCAATCTGTTTAATCTCTCCTCATAAGCTACACCCCTCATCTCCGGTATCAAGCTGGTGAACCTTCTCTGCACTCCCTCCAAGGCCAATATATCCTTTCGCAAATAAGGGGACCAAAACTGCACACAGTACTCCAGTTGCGGCCTCACCAGTGCCCTGTACAGTTGCAGCAAGACCTCCCTGCTTTTATATTCTATCCCCCTCGCGATAAAGGCCAACATTTCATTCGCCTTCTTGATCACTTGCTTCACCTGCAGACTGAGTTTTTGCGATTCGTGCACAAGGACCCCCAGGTCCCTCTGCACAGTCGCACGATGTAATTTTTCTCCATTTAAATAATATTCCAATTTACTATTATTTCTTCCAAAGTGGATAACCTCACATTTGCTAACGTTATATTCCATCTGCCAGATCCTCGCCCACTCGCTCAGCCTATCCAAATCTCTCTGCAGACTTTCCGCGTCCTCCACGCAATTCGCTTTCCCACTCACCTTCGTGTCATCAGCAAACTTGAATACCCTACATTCAGTCCCCTCCTCCAGATCATCTATGTAAATGGTAAACAATTGAGGCCCCAGCACCGATCCCTGCGGCACGCCACTGGTCACCAACTGCCAACCAGAAAAGCACCCATTTATCCCAACTCTCTGCTTCCTGTTAGATAACCAATCCCCAATCCACGCCAACACCTTACCCCTAACTCCGTATACCCAATCTTCTGCAGCAACCTTTTGTGAGGCACCTTATCGAACGCCTTCTGGAAATCTAAAAACACCACATCCACCGGTTCCTCTCCGTCAACCGCACTAGTGACATCTTCATAAAAGTCCAGTAGATTCGTCAAACATGACTTTCCCTTCATGAATCCATGCTGCATCTGCTTGATCGAACCATTCTTATTCAGGTGCTCTGTTATTTCCTCTTTAATAATGGACTCTAGCATCTTCCCAACTACGGACGTTAAGCTAACCGGCCGGAGCACCCAGAGGAAACCCACACACGGGGAGAACATGCAAAATCCACACAGACTATCACCGAGGCCAGAATCGAACCCGGGTCCCTGGCGCTCTGAAGCAGCAGTGTTAACCACTATGCCACCGTGCCACCCTTTAAAACACAATCAAGCGTCTCTATGTCTCCACGTTCAACAAATGATCCAGCAGAGTGCCACAGCTATATTCAACTACTTTTAGGTTCCTCCTACCCCTGAACCCCAAGTTCCTTTCTGTGTAAGAACGGGTTGGATGAGCTGAAATTTAAATAAAACGGGTAATCACTACTTTTTGCACTGCTGGTGCCAATGGAGAGAAACAATGGGGGCGATTCTCCCAAAAGTGCTGAATTGGTGGGAAAACTGGTCTAGATCAAGACTGTTTTTTCAACGCAACTTCAGACCTGAATCTCCCCACTCTGCAATACAGAGGTCACAATCATGAATCATGAATCTCACGAAAAACCCAGGGGGAGGGACCTATTCGCGCTAGACTCTGATAGCTCCAGAACTCTGCGCATGGGCAGTGGTCCCAATCTGTCAGTTTCCCTGTTTGCTAGCCAGCTCGATCGCTGGCCAGCCCGAAACCCCTCCAGTGCTGCCCCTCCGGCCACCCCCCACGGCCCAATAGTGGCCCCCACAATAGTTCCCGGGTCAGCCCTGACTTCCCCCTGCCCCGGAGCGCCCTGATGTCCAGCCCACCCTCCCAGCAGTGCGATCCCCCCACCCCTCCTCACCCAGCAGACCCCCCCCACTGACCCCCCCCTGGAGTCAGACCACCCCCCCCCCCCCCCCCCACCCCCCGGGAGGCAGGCCCACTCAGCAGCCAACCGCCCTCTCCCAGACCGCCCCAATTACTGGCCTCCCTCCGGCCCAGACCGATCCCAATGCAGAGTGGCAGTGGAATCCCCAACCCCAGCAATCGCCCCTAGGCCCTGCCCACAATAGGCCCAGCCCCCTTGGCACTGCCCGATGCCCAGTGAGCAGTGCCAAGGTGCCCCAGGGCATGGGCACTTTGCCCCTTGGGCAGTGCCAGGGGCAAAGGCTGGCATTGCCAGGGTGCCCATGCCCAGGGGGCACTACCCCCTACCGCCTGACCCCCTAGGAGGCCCCGATTGCCCCCCCTTCACTCCGGTGGGGTCTCCCGCTAGTTCCCCGAATGTGGGGAACTACTCTAAACCCTGTCGGAATGAAGTACTCCTGGTGGGGTGAGAGATGCTATTGGGCCCGGCAAGTTCCGTGTTGGGCCCGATAATCGCATTTAAAATACATTTAAAATACATTTAAAATGTATGTGAAACATATTCAAATGACCTACCTCACTTCCCGCCGGACATCTGCACATTCCCGGTGATGCCATTTTCTTTCGACTGGGAGATGCGCGCGGGTCGTAAAAGCTCGCGGGGAACCTGCGAAATGGCCGGCACGCGCATCTCCCGACCCGACTCGTCAGAAAAGTTGTGGGTCGTAATGGGAGAATCAGGCCCATAATCTCTTAGCAGCTTTATCTCAGTTTCATTTTAGAAGCTGCACTGTCCACTGGCTGAAGAGGAGCATGAACATGGAGCATGAACTGCTTGGGTCACATCATCTCTTTCTGTGCTGTATGTTCTGGGTACCTGTGCCATTCTGGAATGTTTGAATAATAGAATTGTTACAGCACTGAATGAGGTCATTCAGGCCATTATGTCCACGGAGGCTCTCTGCAAAAGCCACCCACCTCGATCCATTCCCACATACCCCTTCCCCCATAACCTTAAAATTATTTTCTCTTCAAATAATTGCCCCTTTTCTCTTTTGAAAGCCATGATTGAGTTTGCTTCCACCATGATCCCTAGCACTGCGCTCCAGATTCTAAACACTGGCTGCATAAATCAGTTTTTCCTCATGCCTCCGTTGCTTGTTTTGCCAATTTGTTCTCTCCAGTTTCTCCCGATCTAATTTGTCCAGACCCCTCGTCATTTTGAACACCACCATCAAACCTCCTTTAATCTTTTCTTCTGAGGAGAAAAATCCCAGCCTCTCCAATCTATCCACGTAACTGAAACTCCTCACCCCTGGAACAATTCTCTGGGTCCCTTCTGCAATCTCTTCACATCCCTCCAAGTACGTGGTGCCCAGAACTGGAACTATGCCCATATATCTTGAAAATAACTTCATTCTTTTGAACTCTATCTGCACATCGACCATGCCTTTGAACACCTACAGTGCTGGAAGAGGCCATTGTGTCCTCACCAACTCTCTGAAAGTGGTCCTCCCCTCCACCCTATCCAGATAACCCCATGCATTTACCATAACTAATCCACCTAACGTACACAGCTTTGGACTGTGGGAGGAACCCGGAGCACCTGGAGGAAACCCACGCAGGAGGAACGTGCAAACTCCACAGAGACAGTCACCCAAGGCCGGAATCGAACCCTGGTCCTTGACGCTATGAGACAGCAGTGCTAACCACTGTTCCACAATGCTACCCAGTAGTTGGATTTTTGGAGCTGCATATGGAACTGTTTATTCGATATACTGATCCGGATTCTCCGGTCTCACCCGCAGCTGGGATTCTCCAGTCCCGCTGCAGCGAATGGAGATTTGGCTGAGCGCCAAATTCTCCATTCTCACTGGCAGTGGAAGCAGGGCGTGAACAGCCGGAGAATTCTGGCCATTGGTGTACAGTGGTCAGTTCCTCAGGAAGTCAAAAATATATTTGAAAGGCGTCTGTTAGTGTCCTTGGGCTGAATTTTATGTGCCCTTAGCGGTCGTGTTTCCAGTGGTGGGGGGGTGGGGCAAATAAAATAGGTGGACACCCATCCCATGTTGTTAACAGCGGTCAGCACCAGGGACCCAGGTTCAATTCCAGGCTTGGGTCACTGTCTGTGCGGAGTCTGCACATTCTCCCCGTGTCTGCGTGGGTTTCCTTCAGATGCTCCGGTTTCCTCCCACAGTCCGAAAGACGTGCTGGTTAGGTGCACTGGCCATGCTAAATTCTCCCCCAGTGTACCCGAAGAGGCACCGGAGTGTGGCGACTAGGGGATTTTCACAGTAACTTCATTGCAGTGTTAATGTAAGCCTACTTGTGACACGAATTAGTAAGCTTTTAATAAACTTGCTGGGCATCAATAATGACTGTGATCCCTGCCTAATTGTCCCCTCCGAACTCAAAAGTGATACTGAGGTCAATTGCTTGGTCATTCCTGATGGAAAACAATAGGGTTTTCTCCCCCAACCAAATGCACTGAAGGACGCCAGTTAATTTATGTGTGTATATTTTAAATAGCTGATTCAATAATAGTTCTTAAAAGTGGGAGGGTGTGCGGTTGTGCAAATGCATAGAGGAATTATCATTTGAACGTGTGTGCAACGTGACACCACCACCTGCACTCCTCCAACGGCCTTCCTGATAATATAGAACACTGTGAGGTTGCTTGGACCGAGGTGAACTCTGCTTTGAACACATTCACATTTACTATCATTTACCTCTTGACCCAGTTGTCAACCTTTTATCAGATAGAAGATACAGGCAAAGCAAATGTTGCTGAATTGTCACATATTCCTTATCATTCTAAAGAGAAACACATGTACGTTTAACTTTGCCTCTCAGACACCCCGGCCACTGTGCTTTATGGTGTTAAACTGCTGATTAAAAGCAGCCAAGGAGCAGCCATTTTAAACATCGCTTGCTCCCCGATGTTGTCATTGGGAATTTGACAGGGATTCAACTCAACCCAGAGGACAGGTCCACCCAGAGGAAAGGTCAAATCAGAGGAAAGGTCAACCCAGAGGAAAAGGTCAAATGAGAGGAAAGGTCAACCCAGAGGAAAGGTCAAATCAGAGGAAAGGTCAACCCAGAGGAAAGGTCAACCCAGAGCACAGGTCAAATCAGCAATGTGGAAGCTAAAGTAGATTAGATTTAACTATTGGATAGATTTTGACATTTGATTGGATCATTTGGAGTCAAAACAACAAATGAAAATGGTGAATTGGTCCCAATAGTGCCACATTTACCCTATGAAACAATGTAAATAACAGTAAATATAAATCTGCAATTGATTCAATTAGGGTATGTGTGTGTGTGTCTGTGTGTGTGTTTGTGTGTGTGCATGCGTGCGTGTGCATGTGTGTGTATGCATGCATGTGTGTGTGCGTTTCTGTGTGTGTGTGCTTGCACGTGTGTGCATGTGTGTGTGTGTTTCTCTGGGTGTGTGTGCTTATGAGTGTGTGCTTCTGTGTGTGTGTGCATGCATGTGTGTGTGTTTCTCTGTGTGTGTGTGTGTGTGTGCTTGTGCGTGTGTGTGTATGTGTGTGTATGCATGCTTGTGTGTGTGTGTGTATGTGTGTGTATGCATGCTTGTGTGTGTGTGTGTTTCTGTGTGTGTGTGTGCTTGCGCATGTGTGTGAGCATGTGTGTGTGCGCACATGTGTGTGTGTGTGAGCATGTGTGCCTGTGTGTGCATGTGTGCGTGTGTGCATGCATGTGTGTGTGCGTGTGTGTGTGTGTGTGTGATTGTGTAAGCATGTGTGCTTGTCCATGTTAACTGTGCCCAATCCTACCAATATTATCTAAATGTCCAGATATTACATTCTTTATAGTAGATTCTAGCATTTTCCCTCCTACTGATGCCAGGCCAAGAGGCCTGTAATTCCCTTTTGCTCTCTCTCTCTCATTTCTCAAACCATCAGATCACACTTGATACATTCCACTCTGCAGGAACTGTTCCAGAATCTACTGAATTTTGGAAGATGATCGCCAATGCTTCCACTGTCTCTACAGTTGCCTCTTTCAGCACTCTGGTACATAGATCATTTGGTCTAAGGAATTTATCAACTCTTAGTCCCAATAGTTTCTCCAGTAATGTTCTTTTTCCTGCTACTAATTTCTTTCACTTCCTCATTCTCACTAGTCGTTTGCTTCTCTGGTATTTCTGGGATGTTCTTTTGTGTCTTTTTCCGTGAAGGCAGCTAGACACAAAGGTTTGTTTTAGTTCCTCTGCCATTTCCTTTATTCTGAATGATAAGTACTCCTGCCTCAGTCTGTAATGGAACTGGGAATGGAGCTGGGTAACTAACATGTGGGCCAACAACACAGAATTCTGTGCCTGCCACGCTCTGTGCCCACCCCGTGAGAGGCTAAAAATCCACCAGTTCAGCTTTGAATGGGGTATATTCCTTTCAGAACCAGGAGCTAGGAACAGCTTCTTGAGCCCGTTTTTTTTTTAGTTCGTCGTGGGACATGGGCGTCGCTGGCTGGGCAGCATTTATTGCCCATCCCTAGTTGTCCTTGAACTGAGCGGCTTGCTGGGCCTTTTCAGAGGGCAGTTGGGAGTCAACCACATTGCTGTGGCTCTGGAGTCACATGTAGGCCAGACCAGGCAAAGACGGCAGATTTCCTTCCGTAAAGGACATTAGTGAACCAGATGGGTTTTTACGACAAGCAACAATGGTTTCATGGTCATCATTAGACTATTAATTCCAGATTTTTATTGAGTTCAAATTTCACCATGTGCCATGGTGGGATTTGAACCCGGGTCTCTGGAGCTTTACATAAAAACATAAGAACTAGGAGCAGGAGTAGGCCATCTGGCCCCTCGGGCCTGCTCCGCCATTCAATAAGATCATGGCTGATCTTTTCGTGGACTCAACTCCACTTACCCACCCGCTCACCATAACCCTTAATTCCTTTACTGTTCAAAAGATCTACCTAACCTTGCCTTAAAAACATTTAATGAGGTAGCCTCAACTGCTTCACTGGGCAGGAAATTCCACAGATTCACCACCCTTTGTGTGAAGAAGTTCCTCCTCAACTCAGTTCTAAATCTGCTCCCCCTTATATGCCCCCTAGTTCTAGTTTCACCCGCCAGTGGAAACAACTTCCCTGCTTCTATCTTATCTATTCCCTTCATAATCTTATATGTTTCTATAAAATCTCCCCTCATTCTTCTGAATTCCAATGAGTATAGCCCCAGCCTACACAGTCTCTCCTCATAAGCCAACCCTCTCAACTCTGGGATTAACCTTGTGAATCTCCTCTGCATCCCCTCCAGTGCCAGTATATCCTTTCTCAAATAAGGAGACCAAAACTGTACACAGTACTCCCGGTGTGGCCTCACCAGCACCTTATACAGCTGCAACATAACCTTGCTGTTTTTAAACTCCACCCCTCTCACAATGAAGGACAAAATTCCATTTGCCTTCTTAATGACCTGCTGTACCAGCAAACCAACTCCTTGTGATTCTTGCACAAGGACACCCAGGTCCCTCTACACAGCAGCATGTTACAATGTTTTACCATTTAAATAATAGTCCATTTTGCTGTTGTTCCTACCAAAATAGATGACCTCACATTTACCAACATTGTACTCAATCTGCCAGACCCTTGCCCACTCACTTAGACTATCTATATCCCTTTGCAGACTTTCTGCATCCTCTGCATACTTTGCTCTGCCACTCATCTTAGTGTCATCTGCGAATTTTGACACATTATATTTGGTCCCCAACTCCAAATCATCTATGTAAATCGCAAACAATTGCGGTCCCAACACTGATCCCTGGGGCACACCACTAGTCACTGATCGCCAACCAGAAAAACACCCATATACTCCCACTCTCTGCTTTCTGTTAGTTAACCAATTCTCTATCCATGCTAATACATTACCCGTAACACCGTGCACCTTTATCTCATGCAGCAGTCTTTGGTGTGGCACCTTGTCAAATGCCTTCTGGAAATCCAGATAGACCACATCCACAGGTTCCCCATTGTCCACTGCGCATGTAATGCTCTCAAAGAATTCCACCAAATTAGTCAAACATGATCTTCCCTTCATGAACGCATGCTGCGTCTTACCAATGGGACAATTCATATCTATATTACCCTGGGTTTCTGGATGACTAGTCCAGTGACAATGCAACTGCAGGACTGCCTCCCCTACTTCCCTATCTCTGTCATTTCCTGCAACCCCATAACCACCCCCTATACTGCCAAGATATCCCTCTGCTCCTCTAATTCTGGCTTCTTGTGCATCCCAATCATAATTGCTCCACCATTAGTGGCCGTGTCTTTCATTAACTTGGCCAAAAGTTCTGGAATTCCCTCTCCACACCTCTCTGCTTCCATCCTGCTTTCCTCCTTTACGACACTCCATCAAACGTATTTGACTAGGCCTTTGGTCATCTGACCCAATACCTCCCAAAGTGGCTCGGTGTAATACTTTGTGTGATGATGCTCCTCTGCAGTGCCTTCGTACATCCCATTATAGGATAGGCACTGTGCATTTGTAAGATGTTGCTGTTCTTGATGACAATACATTGCTTCAGTGGAAAGATTTGCTGACAGACCCAGTGTGCCCCCGTTTCAGGAAGTCAAGCACAGTCGCTTCTTGGGCATCTTCCTGGAATCTGATTGAGAAATCTGTCCAGTTTGCACTGTCACCTAGGTTTTGCCTCCCGGTCGTGTGCTGTTGTAAGTGTTACTATCATTCATCTGAAAAGTTGAGTAGTTCTGGAGTTCCCCGTTATTAATGCCTCAATGAAGAGAGATGGAAACCACAGATAAGAAGGTACTTGTGGGTTACAATGAATTATTGCATATTTATTGCATTTTTTTGTTTAAAATGTTTCATCAGTCTTCAACTGGAAATTATTTCGAGGTGCATTCCATTAGACTGGAATCCAATTAAACTCAACTTGGAGAAAGGGTCAAAGTGAAAGGTGAAAAAGCTGTGCCTCAACTGACTCCCAAATCCTCTAACTAACAGCTGAAAAATGTCAGAAAAACTCAGCAGGTTTTCTTTCAACTCCATTTGTACTTTTGGCACATTTAGAAGTTCGTGCTTCTTTATTCTTTTATGGGATGTGGGTGCCGGTGGCAATTAAGGCCAGCATTTACTGCCCATCTCTAGTTCCCCTTGACCTGGGCGGCTTGCTCGGCCATTTCAGAGGGCAGTTCAGAGTCAACCACTTTGACCATAGGGTGATAAAGTATAGGAGCAGAATTAGGTCATTCGGCCCATCAACTCTGCTCCTCCATTCGATCACGGCTGATAAGTCAATCTCATTCTCCTGACTTTTCCATGTAACCTTTGATGCCCTGACCAATGCAAGGGAGGCGATGACTTAGTGGTATTATCGCTAGACTATTAATTCAGAAACTTAGCTAATGTTTTGAGGACCTGGGTTCGAATCCCGCCACGGCAGATGGTGCAATTTGAATTCAAAAAAAAATATCTAGGATTAAGAATCCACTGATGATCATGCAACCATTGTCGATTATCGGAAAAACCCATCTGGTTCACTAATGTCCTTCAGGGAAGGAAACCTGCCGTCCTTACCTGGTCTGGCCTACATGCAATTCCAGAGCCACAGCAATGTGGTTGACTCTCAACTGCTCTTGGGCAACTAGAAATGCTGGCCAGCCAATGATGCCCATGTCCCATGAATGAATAAAATAACCAAGAACTTATCTATCATAGAAATCATAGAAACCCTACAGTGCAGAAGGAGGCCATTCGGCCCATCGAGTCTGCACCGACCACAATCCCACCCAGGCCCTACCCCCACATATTTACCCACTAATCCCTCTAACCTACGCACCTCAGGACTCTAAGGGGCAATTTTTAACCTGGCCAATCAACCTATCCCGCACATCTTTGGACTGTGGGAGGAAACCGGAGCACCCGGAGGAAACCCACGCAGACACGAGGAGAATGTGCAAACTCCGCACAGACAGTGACCCGAGCCGGGAATCGAACCCAGGACCCTGGAGCTGTGAAGCAGCAGTGCTAACCACTGTGCTACCGTGCCGCCCCATCTATCTTTGTCTTAAATGCACTCAATGGCTTGACCTCCACAGCCTTCTAAGGCAATGAATTCCATAAATTCATCACCCTCTGGCTGAACAAATTCCTCCTCATCTTGGTTCTAAAGTGTCGCCCCTTTACTCTGAGGCTGTGCCCTCGGATCCGAGTCTCTCAGACTAGTGGAAACATCTTCGCCGCGTCCACTCTATCCAGGCCTTTCAGTATTCTGTAAGTTCCAATGAGATCCTCGCTCATCCTTCTAAACTCCATCGAGTGCAGACCCAGACTCCTCAAACTCATTGCTGTGGGTCTGGAGTCACATGTGGGCCAGGCCAGGTTATAATGGCAGATTTCCGATCCATTAGTGAACCAGATAAGTTCCAATCACAATCAAGGGTTGTTTTATGGTTACCATTTCTAAAGCTAGCTTTATATTCAAGTATTTGAATTTAAATCCTACCAGCTGCCATGGTGGGATTTGAACCCATACCCCCAAAGCATTGGCCTGGAGCTCTTAGATTACTAGTTCAGTCACATTACTACCACAGTGCCATTCCCCCAAAGTGTGACAAGCATATGCTAGACATTTTAGATTATTGTAGATAATCATTTAGCATTTTAGATTATCTGGTCAACATCATTCGCTGTTTGGGGGATCTTGCTGTGTGCAATTTCTACAGTAATTACTATGGATGCTATCGGGACTTGGATGGTTTGAGTTATAAGAAGAGGCTGGATAGACTGGGACTTTTTTCTCTGGAGCGTAGAAGGCTGGGGGGTGATCGTACAGAGGTCTATAAAATAATGAGGGACATAGATCAGCTAGATAGTCAATATCTTTTCGCAAAGGTAGGGGAATCTAAAACTAGAGGGCATAGCTTCAAGGTAAGAGGGGAGAGACACAAAAGGGTCCAGAGGGGCAATTCTTTCACACAGAGGATGGTGAATTTTGTCTTTTAAAAAGCATTTAGACAGTTACATGGGTAAGATGGGTAGAGAGGGATATGGGCCAAATGCGGGCAATTGGGATTAGCTTAGGAGTTTAAAAAAAAGGGCGGCATGGAGAAGTTGGGCCAAAGGGCCTGTTTCCATGCTGTAAATCTCTATGACTCTAATTCAAAGTCCTTCATTGTCTGTGAAGAATGTTGCAAAATCTCAGCAGGTCTGGCAGCATCTGTAAGGAGAGAGAAGAGCTGATGTTTCAAGTCCAGATGATCTGGATTCGATTCCTGGCTTGGGTTACTGTCTGTGTGGAGTTTGTACATTCTCCCCATGCACTCCTCCGGGTGCTCTGGTTTCCTCCCACAGTCCAAAGATGTGCTGGTTAGGCGGATTGGCCATGCTAAATTGTCCCTTAGTGTCAGGAGGACGAGCTCGGGTAAATGCATGGGGATAGGCCCTAGGTGGGATTATGGTTGGTGCAGACTCGATGGGCCGAATGGCCTCCTTCTGAACTGTAAGGATTCTTAGTCCTTCTGAGTCCTTCTAAGTCTTTTGGACTGTGGGAGGAAACCAGAGCACCCGGAGGAAACCCACGCAGTCACAAGGAGAAACTCTGCATAGACAGCCACCAAATAGAATTGATCCCGAGTCCCTGGCACTGTGAGGCAGCAGTGCTAACTACTGTGACACCGTTGTGAAGAGTGTTGGAAGAATTTCTTTAATCTTGTATATAATATATATTCATTTAGAGCCTATATCTTCTTGGAAAGAGGGAGAAAGTTAGCGAGTTCAGTAGGTTAACATATCAGGAAGAGTTGGCAAATGCATGGTGCGTTCCAGTTATTTTTTTGATTACAAAAACAGAAACTGCTTAAAACAATCAGCAGGTCAGGCAGCATCTTTGGAGAGAGAGTTAACATTTAAGCTCAGCTAACCTTCATCAGGGTACATCCCGCCTGGAGATGTAAGAGTTTTTAAGTGAGAAAAGGAAAGGCAGGAGGGGAAGAAAGGATCAAAAGGGGAAGCTTTGCGATGGAGTGGAAGGCAAGGGAGATTAAATGTCAAAACGGGTGACAGTGAAAGAAGCAAAACAGAGATAGCAATGGGAGTATTAAAGAATCAAAAGCATGGCCAAGAGGAGATGTAAATAGCCCACTCAGACACATCACCGACAGTTGCCATCCGAAATAAAGAGGTCAGAGGTTAGGATCTGAAATTGTTGAACTGTACATTGAATGTTATCATTATTAATTAATAGGATATACACATCGCTGGCTGGCCAGCATTTATTGCTAATCCATAGTCACCCTTTGATGCGCGATTGATTCACACGGGAGGCTAGGACGTACCCGGGAATAAAGGCTTTTATTCACAGCAAGATTGGAGCGCACTACTTAACAATATTATCCCAGACTAAGGGCTACTAGGAAGTAGCAGTGACCTTTATACTCCTGTAAGGAGGCGGAGCCTAACGGAGTGTACCACATAAACAATGATAACAGGTGGAACACCCCAACCCTAACCCCAACAGTAACAAGAGTAACATATGTACAGGTATCCATAGTGGTAACCATCTATGGTTCACCACACCCTTGTTGAGAGTCAACCACATTGCTGTGGCTCTGGAGTCACATGTAGGCCAGACCAGGTAAGGACGGCAGATTTCCTTTTCTAAAGGACATGAGTGAACCAGATGGGTTTTTCCGATAATCAACAGTTGTTTCATGGTCATCAGTAGATTCTTTATTCCAAATACTTTTTTATTGAATTCAAATTCCACCATCTGCCGTGGCGGGATTCGAACCCCAGAACATTAGCTGAGTTTCTGGGTTAATAGTCCAGTGATAAAACCACAAGGCCATCGCCTCCCCATCTAGCAGGGTGTAGAGTTCCTAGTCAAAAGATAAGGTTCAGTTCTGTGAGTTTAGCTGAGCTTTGTTGGAACAGTCAGAAATCGAGGACGGAGAGACTTGAGTGAGTATGGAGCCGAAAGTCAAAATAACAGGTGACCAGATGGTCAGGGTCACACTTACGGATTGAATGTGGTTATTCCACAGACTGGTCACATGATCTGTATTTGCTCCCTCAGTGTAGAGGTGACTGCATCATAAGCATAAATATAGTGTCCTAAATTGAAGGGTGTACTTTTTTTTATAGTTTGTTCTTGCCGTACTCCTTTGGAGTTTGCTGCCATCCTTGGGAATCTTGAAATGAGGGTGAGTGGTTTGGAGAGGGCCACGTGTCAATTACGTGGAAAGACATAATTCATTCAAGTGTGGTGGAAAGAAATTGGTTTAATTTTCCTGAGTTTGAATACATTTGCCAAGAGTTGAGTGACAACAGCGATGTTACACAAAAGCATTACAGGAACTATGTGATTGTGCACAAGGTATTCTCACACACACACACACACACACACACACACACACACACACACACACGCACACACACGCATACACACACACGCATACACACACACACACACACACACACGCATACACACACATACGCACACACACACACATACGCACACACACACACGCACACACACACGCACACACACACACACACATACACACACACGCATACACACACACACACACACATACGCACACACACACACGCACACACACGCACACACACACACGCACACACACATACGCACACACACGCACACACACACACGCACACACACACACATACGCACACACACACACACATACGCACACACACACACACATGTACACGCACACACACACACAGACCCACAGATAGACACACAGACACACACATGCACACACACACACACACATGCACATGCGCGCACACACAAACACTCACACACACACGCACACACACAGACAGATGCACACACGCCTGCTGCCCATATTCTGTCCCACAGCTATGCCATTTCCAAGGCAAAACAAATCAAGGGAAAATACTAGAGTCAATTAAAGAAAAAAATACCCTGAAAAAATTCTCTCCAACCCTCCCAAACAATCGAAACCAGTTCAGGAAATTCACACAGACCAAAGGCAGAATTTTATGTTCCTCCACCACTGGATTCATTGGTGAGGGTGAGGGGTGTAGCCATAAAATTCCTCAATGACCTTCCCACTGTGTTAGTGCTCACCCCAACCTCTCTGCAATTTTATACCAGGGCAGCTGAGGCCTAGGCTCGCCTTCCCATCTTTGTCCCAGTTGAAGCCCTCAAGTGGCCAAATATTGAACACTTAAGAGCCATTTCCCACCCAGCCTCTATTTTCAGGCTGGCAGGAAGAGTTCAGGGGCAGAGAGGAAACCAGAAAAGCTATCCTGTTCATGCAATGGGCTGGAAGAGAAGCGGGTACGCCCATCAGATGCCCACCTTTCCTCCTTTTAACATCAGGCGTATCCCTCCAAAATAAAAAGGAATGACCTTTGCAGGTCCTCTCTCACCCCCACCCTGGCATCTCCACCAACACCCCCACTGCCCCCGTCACTCCTTGCTGGGGCCTCCCCCACCCCCCCAATTTCCAGCCTTGAGATCCCCAAAACCTACCTTGTCCTGGACTCCCAGATTGGATGGCAGCTTTATGAGGTGAGACTTCCTCCTGAGCCAATTAACACTGGTTGGGGGGAGGTTAACTGGCACAAGGGCAGGCAGAATTGGCAGGGATTTGCTCAATGCTGACTCCTTAGAACACGGGAAGGGAAACTCTTCCATCCTAAAATCCTGACCCAACTGTTATCCATAGACTCCTACCTTCTATGTGATACAATCTTTTTTTAAAGAAAAGATTTTTTAAAGTTTATTAGTGTCGTAAGTAGGCTTACATTAACACTGCAATGAAGTTACTGTGAAATTCTCCGAGTCACCACAGTCCGGCGCCTGCTCGCGTACACTGAGGGAGAATTTAGCATGGCCAATTCACCTAACTAGCACGTCTTTCGCACTGTTGGATGAAACCGGAGCACCTGGAGGGAACCCATCCAGACACGGGAAGAACGTGCAGACTCCGCAAAGACAGCAACCCTAGCCGAGAATTGAACCCGGCCCCTGGCGCTGTGAGGCAGCAGTGCTAACCACTGTACCACCATGCCACCCTCTCTGTGCCAGACTGGACAGTGGTGGCTCGATAAATATTGTGGGTGTCAGACATGCAGTGCCAAAATTAGGGAGGAATGAACTTCACCTTTTATGCTGTTTGCATCAATGTCTTCTAGACCACAGAGTGCATGGCACGTCCACAGAATAAATGATCCCCCCACGATCAAACTTAAAAGAACATCAGTGTGCTTTTTTTGATTTCCATTTCACATACAAAACCATTATTCTGCTCTGAGCAAAGGAAATATTCCACAGATTTAACAGCAATAGACAGAGTGTCACACATGAGAGATGCAGGATGTGCGCATCTCCCTGAACAGCAATGTCACTAACACTCAAGGAAATGTTTGCTTAAGGTTTCATGTCAGGAGCAAGTCTCAGTGATTAAGAGAGTTTGCCTGGATTAGACACTACAATGGCCTTATTTTGAACTGCCAAGTCCATAGCTTATCAAAAAATGCACAATTTTAAGAGCCTTTCTCACAGTTGTGGGAAGCCAAGAGTACAGCGAGAGTGAGGAATGTTAAAAATAATGAATATTATTGGAGGGAAAGTACTGGAAAAAATAACAGTACTAAAAACTGGAAAATCTCCAGACCTATGGCTTACATCCTCGGTTTTAAAGAGGGACAGGATTTGGGGTATTGGATTAGAACCCCGATGTTGGGATCAAATGAGGGTCATGACCTCTCACTTTGTGGGAAACAGTTAGCTCGCAGTGATTCTTCCCTGAATTGACCGATTAGTGGACAAAGGGCAGGCTCAACATCTAAATAAGGAAGGTAGGTGGGCTCTCAAAGCTGAAGGGGCAATAGGAGACTCTCCAGCTCACATGGAGCAGCAGCTGGGTAAGGTGAGGGTGACCATGATTGATATCAAGGCCGCATTTCACTGAGTGAGGAATTAAGGGATCATAGCAAAGCTGGAATCGGTGAGGATCAGGGGAAAACTCTCTGCTGTTTGGAGTCACAAAGGAAGATGGTTGTGGTGGTTGGAGGTCAGTCATCTCCACTCCAGGACATCACTGCAGGAGTTCCTCCATGGAATGTCCTAGGCCCAACCATCTTCAGCTGCTTCATCAATGACTTTCCTTCCATCATCAGGTCAGAAGTGGGAATGTTCACTGATCATTGCATAATGTTTAGCACCATTCACAACTGCTCAAAGACTGAAGCAGTTCATGTCCAAATGTAATAAGACCTGGACAATAGCCAGGTTTGGGCTGACAAGTGGCAAGTAGCAATCGTGGCACACAAGTGCCAGGCAATGACAACCTCCAACAAGAGAGGATCTAACCATCGCCCTTTGACATTCAACGGCATTGCCATCACTAAATCTGTGGCTGCAATCGAGACTCCAGGATGGTGTGTTGCCTCCCTGGTGCCAGGGTCAAGGACGTCTCTGAGCGATTTGCAGGATATTCTTAAGGGGGAGTGTGAGCAGCCAGAGGTCGTTGTACATGTTGGTACCAACGACATAGGTAGGAAAAGGGATGAGGTCGTGAAGTGTGGATATAGAGAGTTAGGCAGAAGACTAAAGTGCAGGATCTCGAAGGTAGTAATTTCAGGACTACTACCAGTGCCATGTGCTAGTGAGAGTAGGAATAGGAGGATTAGACAGATGAATGCGTGACTTGAGAGCTGGTGCAGGGGGCAGGAAGTTAGATTTTTGGATCATTGGGATCTTTTCTGTGGAAAGGCTGATCTGTTCAAGAGGGACGGGTTACACCTGAACCGGAGGGGGACTAACATCCTGGCGGGGAGATTTGCTAGAGCCACTCGGGAGGGTTTAAACTAGTTTGGCAGGGGGGTGGGATCCAAGGCAGTAGGGAGACAGAAGAGAAGTTTGAGGACAGCACAGAAGTTAAAGAGAGCACATTAAGTAGTAAAGGCAGTGTCAGTAATCCGAGTGCCAGACAGATCAGGCAAAAGCAAGACAGAGAGCAAGGGAAGTCCAGGTTAAACTGCATTTAAACAGCAAGGCAGATAAACTCAGGGCATGGATGGGTACATGGGACTGGGATATCATAGCAACTACTGAAACATGGCGAAGGAAGGGACAAGACTGGCAGCTCAATGTTCCAGGGTACAGATGCTATAGGAAAGATAGAACAGGAGATAAGAGAGGAGGGGGAGTTGCACTTTTGATTAGGGAAAGCACCACGGCTGTACTGAGAGGGGAATATCCGAGGGTTCAGCCACTGAGTCTATACGGGTAGAACTGAGAAATAAGAAGGAGGAAATCACTTTGATAGGGTTGTACTATAGGCCTCCAAATAGTCGGCAGGAAATTGAGGAGAAAATATGAAAGGAGATTAGGTCCCCCATGGTCGGCTTATGATGAAAGTAAGGAGGTGTGGGATAGTGGGAAAGTTGGCAGATTGGATAGGTAATTGGCTATCTGATTGAAGACAGAGGGTGGTGGTGGATGGAAAATTTTCGGACTGGAGGCAGGTTGCTAGCGGAGTGCCACAGGGATCAGTGCTTGGTCCTCTGCTCTTTGTGATTTTTATTAATGACTTAGAGGAGGGGGCTGAAGGGTGGATCAGTAAATTTGCTGATGACACCAAGATTGATGGAGTAGTGGATGAGGTGGAGGGCTGTTGCAGGCTGCAAAGAGACATAGATAGGATGCAAAACTGGGCTGAAAAATGGCAAATGGAGTTTAACCCTGATAAATGTGAGGTGATTCATTTTGGTAGGACTAATTTAAATGTGGATTACAGGGTCGAAGGTAGGGTTCTGAAGACTGTGGAGGAACAGAGAGATCTCGGGGTCCATATCCACAGATCTCTAAAGGTTGCCACTCAAGTGGACAGAGCTGTGAAGAAGGCCTATAGTGTGTTAGCTTTTATTAACGGGGGTTGGAGTTTAAGAGCCGTGGGGTTATGCTGCAACTGTACAGGACCTTGGTGAGACCACATTTGGAATATTGTGTGCAGTTCTGGTCACCTCACTATAAGAAGGATGTGGAAGCGCTGGAAAGAGTGCAGAGGAGATTTACCAGGATGCTGCCTGGTTTGGAGGGTAGGTCTTATGAGGAAAGGTTGAGGGAGCTAGGGCTGTTCTCTCTGGAGCAGAGGAGGCTGAGGGGAGACTTAATAGAGGTTTACAAAATGATGAAGGGGATAGATAGAGTGAACGTTCAAAGACTATTTCCTCGGGAGGATGGAGCTATTACAAGGGGGCATAACTATAGGGTTCGTGGTGGGAGGTATAGGAAGGATATCAAAGGTAGGTTCTTTACGCAGAGAGTGGTTGGGGTGTGGAATGGACTGCCTGCAGTGATAGTGGAGTCAGACACTTTAGGAACATTTAAGTGGTTATTGGATAGGCACATGGAGCACACCAGGATGATAGGGAGTGGGATAGCTTGATCTTGGTTTCAGATAAAGCTCGGCACAACATCGTGGGCCGAAGGGCCTGTTCTGTGCTGTACTGTTCTATGTTCTATGTTCTATTACACATAGCTCCAAGAAAAATAGGGTGGTAATAGTTGGAGATTTTAACTTTCCTAACATTGACTGGGACAGCCATAGTATTAGAGGGTTGGATGGAGAGAAATTTGTTGAGTGTACTCAGGAGGAATTTCTCATTCAGTATGTGGGTGGCCCGACTAGAGAGGGGGCAAAACTTGACCTCCTCTTGGGAAATAAGGAAGGGCAGGTGACAGAAGTGTTAGTGGGGGATCACTTTGGGACCAGTGACCATAATTCTCTTGGTTTTAAGATAGCTATGGAGAATGATAGGTCTGGCCCAAAAGTTAAAATTCTAAATTGGGGCAAGGCCAATTTTGATGGTGTCAGGCAGGAACTTTCAAAAGTTAATTGGGGGAGTCTGTGGGAAGGCAAAGGGATGTCTGGTAAGTGGCACGCTTTCAAAAGTGTGTTAACCAGGGTTCAGGGTAAACACATTCCTCTTATAGTGAAGGGCAAGGCTGGCAGAAGAAGGGACCCTGGATGACTCAGGATATTGAGGCCCTGGTCATGATGAAGAAAGAGGCACATGATATGCATAGGCAGCTGGGATCAAGTGAATCCTTTGAAGAGTACAGGGGGTGTAGGAGAAGAGTTAAGAGAGAAATCAGGAGAGCAAAAAGGGGACACGAGATTGTTTTGGCAGATAAGGCAAAGGAGAATCCAAAGAGCTTCTACAAATACATAAAGGGCAAAAGAGTAACAAGGGAGAGTAGGGCCTCTTAAGGATCAACAAGGTCATCTATGTGCGGATCCACAAGAGATGGGTGAGATCCTAAATGAATATTTCTCATCAGTATTTACTGTTGAGAAAAGCATGGATGTTAGGGAACTTGGGAAAATAAATAGTAATGTCTTGAGGAGTGTACATATAACAGAGAAGGAGGTGCTGGAAGTCTTAAAGTGCATCGAGGTAGATAAATCCCGGGACCTGATGAAGTGTATCCCAGGACATTGTGGGAGGCTAGGGAGGAAATTGTGAGTCCCCTAGCAGAGATATTTGAATCATCAATAGTCACGGGTGAGGTGCCTGAAGATTGGAGAGTGGCAAATGTTGTGCCTTTGTTTAAAAAGGGCTGGAGGGAAAAGCCTGGGAACTCCAGGCCAGTGAGTCTCACATCTGTGATGGGTAAATTGTTGGAAGGTATTTTGAGAGACAGGATCTACAGGCATTTAGAGACGCAAGGACTGATTAGGGACAGTCAGCATGGCTTTGTGAGTGGAAAATCATGTCTCACAAATTTGATTGAGTTTTTTGAAGGGGTAACCAAGAAGGTAGATGAGGGCAGTGCAGTTGATGTTGTCTACATGGACTTTAGCAAGGCCTTTGACAAGGTACCGCATGGTAGGTTGTTGCATAAGGTTAAATCTCACAGGATCCAGGGTGAGGTATCTAAATGGATACAAAATTGGCTTCTTGACAGAAGCCAGAGGGTGGTTGTAGAGAATTGTTTTTCAAACTGGAGGCCTGTGGCCAGTGGTGTGCCTCAGCGATCAGTGCTGGGTCCACTGTCATTCGTCATTTATATAAATGATTTGGATGAGAATATAGGAGGCATGGTTAGTAAGTTTGCAGATTACACTAAGATTGGTGGCATAGTGGACAGTGAAGAAAGTTATCTCCAATTGCAACGGATCTTGATCAAGTGGGCTGACGAATGGCAGATGGAATTTAATTTAGACAAATGCGAGATGATGCATTTTGGTAGATTGAACTAGGGCAGGACTTACTCAGTTAATGGTAGGGCACTGGGGAGAGTTACAGAACAAAGAGATCGAGGGATACATGTTCATAGCTCCTTGAAAGTGGAGTCACAGATGGACAGAGTGGTGAAGAAGTCATTCGGCATGCTTGGTTTAATCGGTCAGAACATTGAATACAGGAGTTGGAATGTCTTGTTGCAGTTGTACAAGACATTGGTAAGGCCACACTTGGAATACTGTGTGCAATTCTGGTCACCCTATTATAGAAAGGATATTATTAAACTCGAAAGAGTGCAGAAAAGATTTTCTAGGACTTGATGGATTGAGTCATAAAGAGAGGATGGATAGACTGGGACTTTTTTCTCTGGAGCGTAGGAGGCTGAGGGGTGATCTTATGGAGGTCTATAAAATAATGAGGGGCATAGATCAGCTAGATAGTCAATATCTTTTCCCAAAGGTAGGGGAGTCTAAAACTAGAGGGCATAGGTTTAAGGTGAGAGGGGAGAGATACAAAAATGTCCAGAGGGGCAATTCTTTCACACAGAGGGTGGTGAGTGTCTGGAACAAGCTGCCAGAGGTCATAGTAGAGGCGGGTACAATTTTGTCTTTTAAAAAGCATTTAGATAGTTACATGGGTACGATGGGTATAGAGGGATATGGGACAAATGCGGGCAATTGGGATTAGCTTAGGGTTTTTTTTAAAAAAAGGGTGGCATGGACAAGTTGGGCCAAAGGGCCTGTTTCCATGCTGTAAACCTCTATGACTCTATGAATCTCCCACTATCAACACCTTGGGAGTTATCATTGACCAGACACTAAACTGGACTAGCCATATAAATACTTTAACTACAAGGGCAGATCAAAACTTAGGAATCATACACTAAATAACTCACCTCCTGACTCCCCAAAGCCTGTCCACCATCTACAAGGCACAAGTCAGGAGTGTGTTGGAATACTTTCAACTTGTCTGGATGAGTGCAGCTCTAACAACACTCAAGGAGCTCAACACCATTCAGGACAAAGCAGCCTGCTTGATTGGCATCCTTTCCACAAACATTTGCTCCCTCCATCCCTGACACACAGTGACAGCAGTGTGCATCATCTATAAGATGCACTGTAGGAACTCACCAAGGTTCATTTGACACCTTCCAAACCTATGATCACTACCATCTGGAAGGACAAGGACAGCGGGTACATGGGGACACCACCACCTGGAGGTTCCCCTCCAAGCCACTCGCCATCCTGACTTGGAGCCATATTGCCATTCCTCCACTGTCACTGGGTCAAAACTCCCTCAATAAGAGCACTGTGTGTGTACCTACACCATAGAGACTGCAGCAATTCAAGAAGGCTGTTCACCACCACCTTCTCAAGAGCAATTAGGGCTATCACTAGCCTAGCTAGTGATGCTCACATCCCTTGAATGAGTAAAAAAAAACACAGTTTAATTGACAGGCCCAAGTGGTTATTGGCTCTTTGAAGTTGGACTATAAATTCCACGGCTCATTTTTGTAAGGGATGAAAGGAAATTAAATATAGTGAATGGGTCTTTCATCAGTGAGTGTTCTTTATAATAGTGACTTCTTCGATAGACACTTAAGGACTTTATTTTACCTCATCCCTGCATGGTCTGCCCATGACGGACACTGGGTGAGTTGGCATGGTATGTGTGAGGAAGAAAAGTGGTGGAATAGTCATAGGTTGGCATGAGTTGGTACTAGTTTTGCACAGGGGCTATAAAGGGTAATGGGGTGGGTAGAAGGAGATAGGTTGGCATAGAGGGCAGTGGGACCATGAAAGTTGAGTAAGGAGCATGAGATGGTATGGGTTGATGTGGTTGGGATAGGAGATGTGTGTGGGGGGTGAGAGGGGTATAAGGGATGAGGAAGGGAGGGATGTTTTTGGTTTTTAATTATTGCTTTTTTAAAACTCTTTGGACAAAGTGCAGGAACAACATGGCAGGCTTTCCACCCAGCATGCCTCCTCACCCAGCAGCCTCTGCCCTGCTTCTGGCGTTGCTTGCCATGACTCCCAGGAAACCCCGGTCCCCTGGAATGAAAATCTGAAGTTCCAGGGCACTCATTCCAGAGAGAAGTTTACGGAACTGGGAAATACACTAACTCTGTGCTCCAAACCCGGGAACAAAAATTCAGGCCCTGGAGCTGAATCGCTGGCAATGCCAACACACATTGCCCATCCCTAATTGCCCTTGGGAAGTTGGTGGTGAGCGACCTGCTGCAGTACCACAGTGTTGTTTGTAAGGGAGTTCCAGGATTTTGACCCAGCCACAGTGAAGCAATGGTGATATACTGCCAAGTCAGACTGATGAGTTACTTGGAGAGGAAGTTGCAGGTGCTGATGTTCCCATACATCCGCTGTATTTGTCCTTCTAGGTGGTAGAGGTCATGGATTTGGAAGATGCCATCAAAGTAGCCGTGGAAGGTTGCTGCAGTGCATTTGTTAGATGGTACACACTGCTTCCACTTTTAAGGTTAAAGCTTATTTATTTGTCACAAGTCGGCTTACATCAACACTGCAATGAGGTTACTGTGAAAATCCCCTAGTCGCCACATTCTGGCGTCTGTTCGGATACACTGAGGGACAATTTAGCATGGCCAATGCACCTAACCATCACGTCTTTCGGACTGTGGGGGGAAACCGGAGCACCCGGAGGAAACCCATGTAGACACGGGGAGAACGTGCAAACTCCACACAGACAGTGAACCAAGCTGGGAATCAAATCTGGGTCCCTGGTGCTGCGAGGCAGCAGTGCTAACCACTGTGCCACTGTGCCACCTTACTGTGTGTTAGTGGTGGAGGGAATTAATGTTGAAAGTGGTGAATGGGGTGCCAATCCAGTGGGCTACTTTTTCCTGGATGTACTGTATGGTGTTGAGTTTCTTCACTGAGTTGGAACTGCATTAAGCCAGGCAATCGGAGATTATTCTCTATCACTCCTGACTTATACTTGTAGATGGTGGACTGACTTGAGGGGTCAGAAGATGAGGAGCTCGCTGCAGAATTCCCAGCCTCTTGTAGGCACAATATTTATATGAATGTTCCAGTTAAGTTTTCCGTGCATATTCCCAGTAGGCAGGAGGTGGTGTGGCAGAGGTTAAAATCAGAGTGATCGGGCGAGATTCTCCCATTGTTCATGCCAGCAGGATTCGCCCATCCCACTGCAGTGAACAGAGATTTGGATGAGTGTCAAAGTTTCCATCCTCTCCGGCAGCAATGGTGGGGCATGAACAGCTGGAGAATTCTGGCCATGAGTTTTCAACATTGAGACTTGTCTTCCAGCATCACCTGCTGATGTCCAATAAACTATAGGGTGCAGTGTTCACTGCAACATCTGAGCGTCAGAACATTAACAACCAGTAAACAGGATGAAGGAGACACTGCTTCTCATCAGGAGGGAACACTTACTCTTTAAAAGAAATACATGTTTCCAATGTTTGAACTAAATTTTTTTTTTGCAGAAATATGCTTGATGTAACTGTTGGTATTACTGTAAAGAGGAACAATTTTGATGCTTTTCACATCAGAAGAAAACATTTCTATAAGTGCTTGGTTCATTGTAAAGTGCTGAGGTCATGAATGGACTCTACTAAAACCCAAGTCTTTCCACTTTCTTATTGCAACTTGCCCTGGATTATCTCTCTGCAACTGCCTATTAGATTGTCATCCTGTTGTGAATTGCCTCTTAAAGTGTATGTGGTTCATAGAATCATAGAATCCCCACAGTGCAGAAGGAGGCCATTTGGCCCAACAAGTCTGCATCGATGACAATCCCACCCAGGCCCTATTCCCGTAACCCCACATATTTACCCTGATAATCCCCTGACACTAGGGTCAATTTAGCATGGCCAATCCACCTAACCCACACATTTTTGGACTCCAGGAGTAAACTGAAGCACTCAGAGGAAACCCACGCAGACACAGGGAAAATGTTATAACATTGTCTTGCAATATTGTGATTTCAACATATAGAAAAGGCTGGACACACATTCATGGAATTATAGAATCCTTACAGTGCAGAAGAGGCCATTTGGCCCATCGAGTCTGCACCAACTTTCTGACGGAGTATCTTATCCAATCCCTCTCTCCCACCCTATTCCTGTAACCCCGCACATCTACCATGGCTAATCCATCTAACCTCCTCATCTTGAGAGACTAAGGGGCAATTTAGCACGGCCAATCCACCTAACCTGCACATCTTTGGACTGTGGGAGGAAACCGGAGCACCCAGAGGAAACCCATGCAGACATTCATTTAAGCAATTCCTAAGCGTGGTCAATAAGACATCTTCCTCGGCCTGGTCCTGACAAGTGACAGGTGACTCAGAAAACCTTTATTATCAGAGACAACTCCTATTAGCATTCCTTCACTCCTTATGAACTGGAGCTCCCCCTTACCTGGCCAAATTTTTAGCAATTACAGTTATGAGCCAATGGGAAATTCGTACTCCTGTGTTTCAGTTTAGTAGATTGATCTTTGATTTAGGAACAAGGCCCAGCCTATAAACAACCAAGCTGACTGATGTAAAGAGATAAGTGAATAGTACCAAAGACTAAACTCTTGTTTTACAGTGATTGTACAAATCTTCATTCCTCCTCAGAGTAAGTGCATTGCTTATTTAAAAATTGTTTGGCAGACATGTGTTGCAAAATGCAAGCAACACAGAGCCCAAAGAGTGGTTAAAATATGTAACTTGCTGGCACAAGGAGCAGTTTAGGCAAATAGCAAAGGTGCATTTAAGGAAAAGCTGAATAAATGCATGAAAGATAAAGGAACAGGAAGATATGCTGATGGGATATACTTAGGGTGGGAGGATGTTCATGCAAAGCATTAATACCAGGACAGACCAACTGGGCTGAATTCGGGGGGGGGTGGGGGGCGGAATTTTCCCATCCCACCCACCATGGGAACTATAACGGACAGAGAGCGAACCATGCAATGGACTATGTGTGCATTGAACTCGAGCTGGACTTTCCAGTTTTGGGGCGATCGCTGCCGGAAAACCCCATTCTGGTTCTTTATTCCTTGGAGTTTAGAAGAGTAAGGGGTGACCTTATTCAAACATGTAAGATCCTGAGGGGGCTTGACAGGGTGGATGGTGAATTGTTTTCATTAGCGGGCGAGTCTCGAACAAGAGTTCATAGCCACAAGATAAAGGGCCAGTCGTTTAAAACTGAGGTGCCTCGAAATTTCTTCTCGCAGTGGTTGGTGAATCTCCGGAATTCTCTGCCCCAAAGGGTGGCAGACTGGATCATTAGAAGTGTTCAAAGTTGGAGTTGGATAAATATTTGGTAGATTGAGAAATAGAGGGCTATGGGGAAATGGCACAGAAAAGGAGTCGAGGCCGACATAGATCATGGCATAGTGACGCAGTGGTTAGCACTGCTAACCCAGGGACCAGGGTTTGATTCCCGCCTTGGGTCACTGTCTGTGCAGAGTTTGTACATTCTCCCCGTGTCTGTGTGGGTTTCCTCTGGGTGCTCCAGTTTCCTCCGAAACATGTGCTGGTTAGATGCATTGACCATGCTAAATCCTCCCTCAGTGTACCCAACAGGCGCCGGAGTGTGGTGACTCGGAGATTTTCACAATAACTTCATTGCAGTGTTAATGTAAGCCTGCTTGTGACACTAATCAATAAAACATAAACTTTAGATCAGCCATGGTGGTGTTGAATGGCGGGGCAGGCTTGAAGGGCCTGGTGGCCAACTCCTGCTTCTATTTCTGGCGTTCTGGTGTTGTAAATGACCTGTTTCTATCATGTCAAGTTTGTGGAGTGAACACTCGCTGTAAAATCAAACCCGAAACTCACCCTGATGGGGCAGCTCTGCTGGCAACCTTCCATGCAGTTTCTTGCCTATCGCTCTTTCCTGAATTCAGACTCAGAGAATGGTTTCAAAATCCTTTGGAGATTGACTTGAACAAAGGAAATCAAAAATGTATCTCTCAAATTCGCGCAGAGCTGCCAATCACGCATGTGCTGAAAAAGAAAGCCACAGAAGGTATTTGTGTTTGAATTGAATTGCTTGCCTCTTTCGTAGGAACAAATTAATCTATTCCAGGCATTTTGGATGACTGTGAGAAGTTGCTTTATCGGGGAACAATAGCAGTGAGCATTCGCTTATTAGCTTATTTTAAATTAACTTTATAATGTCAAATAATAATGTACCTTCTCTGTAGCCTGTGGAAACTGTGCACAGTCCTCCCCATTTAAAATGCCTGCTAATCTCCTTGCAAAGAAATATATCACTTGATTTTATTTTGTGAAATGTGACCGAAATCTACAGTTGGCCAGGGGGAGCACTCACCACAAGATAGAATTATACCTTCTGCAAAACCTAAACTGAATGATATAATCACACAACAGCAAGTCAAATCATAAGGAGCTGGTGGATAAAATCTTTCAGGATAACACAATTAGACAAATGCAAGGCATTGTGATATAAGTGAGGGTGGTTGGCAGAGCAGGGGTTAACGTGGGACAGGAAAACAGCACCATCCACAGTGTGGTGTAGAGAGACAAATGAGAGTTTATTTATTATTAGTGGGCTGACATTAACACTGCAATGAAGTTACTGTGAAAATTCTCCTACTTGTCGGCGACTGTTCAGATACACTCAGGGATCATTTAGCATGGCCAATTCATCTTTTGGACGAAACCGGAGCACCCGGAGGAAACTCACGCAGACACGGGGAGAACATGAAGACTCTGCACAGACAGTGACCCAAGCTCGGAATCAAATCCAGGCCCCTGTTGCTGTGAGGCAGCAGTGCTGACCACTGTGCCACCATATGGTCTAACTTTACGGCTTCAAAACGGAGGCAGGTTCAGTAAAGATTTTTAGAATGGAATTGCATATTCTTTTTTTTATTAATTAGTGCCACAAGCAGGCTTACATTAACACTGCAATGAAGTTACTGTGAAAATCCCCTCGTTGCCACAAACCAGCGCCTGTTTGGGTACACCGAGGGAGAATTTGGCATGGCCAATCCACCTAACCAGCACATCTTTCGGACTTTGGGAGGAAACCGGAGCACCCGAAGGAAACATATGCAGACACAGGGAGAACTGCAGACTCCGCACAGACAGTGACCCAAGCCGGGAATCAAACCCGGGTGCCTAGCGCTGTGAGGCCGCAGTGCTACCCACTGTGCCACTGTGTTGCGGGAGACAGCCGACTGAGTTGCATGAGGAGACTCGGGTTGGTATTAGCAATAGAGGTAGCTCCGACTTTGAGCTGTAATTTGTACCTGTGTATGTAACTGTGTGTTACCAATAAACACTTCCATGCATGCCTCTGAACCTCTTGGTGAGATTTAATGAGCAAAACCTTGCAACAGCTCATTTGGTTGAATGGTTGGTTTATGATGCAGAACCCTTCCAACAGCATGGGTTCAATTCCCGTACCAGCTGAGGTTACTTATGAAGGTCTGTCTTCTGAACCTTGCCCCTCGCCTGAGGTGTGGTGATCCTCAGGTTAAATCACCACCAGTCAGCTCTCCCACTTAAAGGGGAGAACGTCATCTGGGACTATGGTGACTTTACCTTTTTACAACAGCGATCACAAAAACCATTGGTGATTTGTATACTCTGGAATATACCAGGCCTCCCTATTCCAGTGATACTGAGGCCAATTTTACTAATGATTGGGATGTTATCTTTTGAAAAGAGGAGTCATAGATGTGACTTGACCATGATCTTTGAAATTATGGCTGGGTTGAATGGGCCAGATTTTCATTCTGAAGCAACAGATGGAGCTTGGAAATTTCTCGATTTGGCAGACCTGCCTGAATTTAAAGAGTTCCGTTGGATCCAACTTCCACTCCGGGGAGGTGAGTGTGGGAATCAGGTTGGGCCTCCAACCCCAAAAGCAGATCCTACCCAGCCACAGGGGTAGGTGAGTGCTGAGATGGACTGGTTGAAAGGCCCACTCACTTCCATGCCTAATCATGTCATTCAATCAACTGCCATGGCCCTTCATACTGACCATGCCAACCTCCAGAGCCACTCATCCAGTATCCACCATGGGCACAGCTCAGGGGGCATGCAGAAATAAATAAACACTTCATGATCTAATAAAGCTGTCACTCATACACACTTGATGGTAAAAAAAAACATTAATTCAAGAAACCCATTCAAAGATTTTAACTAGCTTCATAGTTAATTTCTTATAAAACAAATAAACCTCAATTCAGATCCCACATCAGATACGGATAATCCTTCAATAGCTACTTTAAACAACTAATCGAAGTGTGAACACCGAACTCCCAGTAAGTAATTGTAGCTTTTGAAACTCAACCAAACATTCATAATGGCATAATAATAGTAATAATAATACCCTTTGGGGAAATGCCAACAAAGGCCACTGTAGGTACTACATAACTAGATTTATTTTAGCATACACCAGAAGGCCTGTTAATTAAGTATTTTTTTAAAACTCAATGACAGCTTAAGCCTGTTCACTTCATGTTTAACTAGCAAGGGATTTAAAATAAAACTTCAGATCATAACTAATAAACATACTTTATCTGTCCTTCAAAAGCATTCATGTCTACATCCACGCACTGGATTCAGTTCCTTTGTGTTAGCCAAAATGCAGTCAGTTTGAACTCAACATGAAATTCAATTGACCCTGCTGAGTTTGGGTTTTCTGTTTGTTTGAATCATGCCTCCCTCATTTCCTGCGATGGCATCAACTAGATGTTCCACAACCAGGCCCCGCTGGCCATTTCCAAAGGCCTTCCTGATCCTCTGAAAATCGAGCCCAATGTTTCTACTTGCGAGAGAATCCAAAAAATGGGAGTCTTAACGAATAGATAATTACTAATCACTCTGTTAGGGAAATAAGGGGAAATACATTTATTCAGATAATGGTTAGAATGTGGAACTGCTACCATAGGATGTGATTGAGACATCCTAACTTAGAAAGTTAAAACTTAAAAGGAATCTATAGGATTAAGAGACAAAAGGGAATGGAAAGATATGATGCAGCATGGTGGCACAGGGGTTAGCACTGCTGTCTCAGGGACCCAGGTTCGATTCCTGGCTTGGGTCACTGTCTGTGCGGAGTTTGCACGTTCTCCCCATGTCTGTGTGGGTTTCCTCCGGGTGCTCCAGTTTCGTACCACAGTCCAAAGATGTGCGAGTTAGGTTGGTTGGCCATCCTAAATTGACCATTAGTGTCAGGGGCACTAGCAGGGTAAATAAGTGGGGCTACGGGGATAGGGGCTGGATGGGATTGTGGTTGGTGCAGACTCAATGGGCCGAATGTCGGGTTTCTATCATTCTATAAGTCTGAGATGAGATACAGGAAAACTGGGAGGATATTTGTGTCAAGTATAAACGCCAGCACACGGTCAGTGGGCCAAATGGCCTGTTTCTGTGCTGGCATTCTCGGCGAACCTGTGTAATACTGCAACTCTAGCTCAGAACACAGGTTGGCCTGGACTTGCATGGTCTGTGTGGTTGAAGTTCTGACTTAACAGCATTCTTACCAACAGAGCCATGAGGGGAATTCCGAAACATTCCACTCATTCACTGCAGAGTAACATCAGATGAATAAAAATGTAATAATAATTGGCACTAAAACAGAAAGATCTGTGCAGGGAATCAGTACCAAGGCAAGGCTGAGATCGAAGTGCCCAGATTTCCAAGTGAGCCCCCAGAGTGGCAAATGCAGTAAACATCCACTTCTGGTGATAGCTGCATTTTTAGTCAACTTTACCTGAGGCTTCATATTCCTCCACGAGTGAGCAGCCCCCAAGCCCCCATCCCCCCACTGAAACATTATTAATATTCCAGTTATTGTAACAAGAAACAAATGGAATCATCGAATCCATGGAATCCCTACAGTGCAGAAGGAGGCCATTCAGCCCATCCAGTCCGCACCAACAACAATCTCACCTAGGCCTTATCTCTGTAACCCCACACATTTACCCCACTAACCTACGCATCCCGGGACACTAAGGGGCAATTTAGCATGGTCAATTCACCTAACCCGCTCATCTTTGGACTGTGGGAAAAAACCAGAGCACCCGGAGGAAACCCACGCAGACACGGGGAGAATGTGCAAACTCCACACAGTGACCTGAGGCCGGGAATCGAACCCGGGACCCTGGAGCTGTGAGGCAGCAGTGCTAACCACACAGAGAAAACCAAGATTATATTTCAGAAGTTCCATTGTGTATAATTCTTGGCTTTGCTTATTTATTTTCTGTGTCGGAGTTTGTCTGCCTTATTGTTGGTTTGTGTAATTTTATGGAATAGTTGGCACAGGGTTGGCAGTTGGGAGGCTTCCAATGGAGAATGGATTCCGTGTATTCTCTCCCTCGAGTGAACAGCAAGTGAATTTTTGTTCCTCCAGCAACAGCTCCGTTTTCCCTTTTCAAATTCAAAATGACCAATCAGAAAAGGGGTCTGTTTCAATAACCTAATTTGGATTTAATCACCCAATCAGGTAAATTGTTATTTCAATAACAGCTTGCATTGATATAATGATGTGGAGATGCCATTGTTGAACTGGGGTGAGCTCAGTCAGAAGACTCACAACATCAGGTTAAAGTCTAACAGATTTATTTGGTATCTTGGTCCTTGAAGGAGCAGCGCTCTGAAAGCTTGTGATATCAAATAAACCTGCTAGACTTTAACCTGGTGTTGTGAGACTTCTTACTGCATTGACATTGCACATCTAATGTGGAAAAGCATCCTCAAGGTGCTTGTTATCAAAGAAAGTTTGACACCAAGCTACAAAATGAATGAACAAAATATTGGTGAAAGATGTGGTTCTTAAGGAGCATCGTGATAAAGCAAAGGGAGGTGAAAAGGTAGAGAATTTTAGGGAGGGAATTCCAAAGCTTAGGGCCTTGGCAGCTGAAAGCAGGCAGGGAGGGGTGGGGGGTCATAGTTTAACATTTCATCTTGAAGGATAATGCAGCTCTGGAGTGTCAGCACAGATATTGAGCTAAAGCTACTGGCATGTTGCTCGATCCCACAAAAAGAAAATGCATTTAACTGTTCCTAATGCAACACAGCTGAGGCCAAAACATTGTCAAAAACAATAAGCGATAAAGGAGCATCATCTGAGAATGATTGGATCTAATTTAGAAACTCCGCAACACTGTAAACATGAGAAATAGAAATGGAACATGATCTCTCAGTGTTTAGACATTAAGTAAGCCCTCTTGGCTGCACGTTGGTAGCTACTTTGGCCCTTGGACGATCTCGTCAAATGGCTTATTGTGAGTAACCCTTTACACCATTCATGTGTTGCGTTTAAAGTGTTTCATTTCATTATAAGTTAACACATCTCTTTAAGTCTGCACGTGGCCTGCAGGGAGTTTCATTTACATTGAAAATAACTCTGTCGTAGCAAACAATTTTGAAGTGATTTTTTTTGGCCGCTTCTCAACACCGGGGCTTGAAGTAATACTCTGCAGATGAAAAGCAGCACCTCTGATTGACAGAGTGGGTGCTGTCTGGTTATTTCACCCTGACTGACAGAGCCAGTGTTACAGAGTTGACACGATTGTGATTAACTTGATGGATATTATAAGACACAGGCTCCTCTTCCTGAATACTCATTACCTGGGACATGAGACTAATAACACAATCTCTTACTCTATCTCATTCATTCTTAAAACCTTGGAGCTATGACTCTCTTTATCCTGTCGATTAGCCTTTTCTGCTGAAATCAACAAGAACTTGTTGAAAGCCAACCTACTTTCTTTACCTACCTTGCCTTTTCATAGAATCCCAACTGTGTGGAAGGGAGCCATTCGGCCCATCGAGCTTGCACCAACTCTGTGCAACAATCCCAGCTAGGCCCTATCCCTGTAACCCCACTTATTTACCCTGCTAATCCCCCCAACCTATACATCTTTGGACACTAAGGGACAATTTAGCATGTCCAATCCACCTAACCTACACATGTTTGGACTGTGGGAGGAAACTGGAGGACCCAGAGGAAACCCACACAGACACGGGCAGAACATACAAACTGCACACGGTCACCCAAGGCCAGAGTTGAACCCAGGACCCTGGTGCTTTGAGGCAGCAGTGCTAACCATTGTGCCTCATGCCAGCATACTTTTCTTCAACTTTTTTTATCCTTGATGTTTATATTGGCGCTGGAGGGGGTGCAGAGGAGATTCACTCGGTTGATTGCGTAGGTTAGGGGGATTGGTGGGTAAATGTGTTGGGATATGGGGGTAGGGCCTGGGTGGGATTGTGGTCGGTGCAGACTCGATGGGCCAAATGGCCTGTTTCTGCACTGTAGGGTTTCTATGATTCTATGATTGTGGAGTTGCGAGAGTTGGCTTATGAGGAAAGACTAAGTAGACTGGGACTATACTCATTGGAGTTTGGAAGAATGAGGGGGATCTTATAGAAACATAAAATTATGAAGGGAGTAGATAAGATAGAAGCAGGGAGGTTGTTTCCACTGGCGGGTGAAACCAGAACTAGAAGGCATAGCCTCAAAATAAGGGGGAGCAAATTTAGGACTGAGTTAAGGAGGAACTTCTTCAGCCAAAGGGTTATGAATCTGTGGAATTCCCCTCCCAGTGAAGCAGTTGAGGCTACTTCATTGAATATTTTTAAGGCAATGATAGATTTTTGAACAGTAAAGGAATTCAGGGTTATGGTGAGTGGGCAGGAAAGTGGAACTGAGTCCATAAAAAGATCAACCGTGATCTTATTGAAAGGCAGAGCAGGCTCAAGGAGCCAGACAGCCTATGCCTGCTCCGAGTTCTTATGTTCTTCAGCACTCTTAAGATAGATGTCATCCCATTCACAGGGCTACACTTGCACATCCCAGCTTTAATTAATTTATGAAAAGAAAACCAACCTGCAGCTTGTCGAGATCTGAGTATCCTGTCCCCCCTTCCCATCATTACTCTTCTAAAACTGACAGCAATTCTGGATTCCACAGATGTGCAGTTAAATGCAGAAGTGCATATGTTGCTATCAGTGATTCTATGCTTTCCCATAGGGTGCACTGTTAAAGCTGCCTCAAATAGAGATCACTGAATGGATGAAAATTTGCCCCTTCACACTATTATTCCCATTGTAAAAACCCTTGGAAAATTTAGACCTTACAAAATGAGGTGCAACTGGATTTTTAACAGCATGGTAAGTTTATAATTATTGCTTTATGCTCCTTCTGTTGAAACAAAAATAATATATCTGTGAAATGTTAAATGGCTTGGTCAGAATAAAAGCTCTCATTTTTTCATGATGTATATGTTTCTCAGATTTGTTCCCATAGTGGCAGTTGTGAAGTGATTAGTCTGTTCGTCACCCCTTGATTTCAGCTCTCACCACAGACTATCTGAGTAATAATTGTGAAAAGAGAGCTGAGTGCATTCACCTCTGCTGCCAGTGCATTGCCTCTTCATCAGCAAGCCTCTATGTGGTAACTCCCTGTGGTGAGGTACATGAACTGGGTACCTCACAGACCCAGGCTAAACTGCGGGGAACCCTAGAGGAGGCCTGGCCCCCAGACACATGGCTGAGAGGCATGTGGTTATGCCCTGTTAGCCACAAACCCAGCTGTGGGTAAATAGCCTCAGTGCCTTGCAAATGTCCTGGGAGAGAAGCGATCTAAGGGAGTAAACCCTGACATACATGAGGTTATGGGCATAGGACGTGGGTGGGATTGTTTCTGTGCAGGCTCGATGGGCCAAATAACCTCTTACTGTATTGTAGGGATTCTATGATTCTATAAAATCCAGAGTGAAGCCCCATAGGTGGAAATTTGTCAGAATATGGGCAATTTTCTGCAATTCCTGAAGCAGAACTGGTACCAGACTGGACTGGTTTCATCCTTACCTTTGATCAAGACTAGTAATGTCAAAAGGAGTGGTGCCGATGCTTGGGCCATTCAGGGTCTCTATGTACTCTTTGCACAGACCTGTGCCCTGGAGATGAGACTCCAGCTTCATTGCTCACATAGGCACAACACAAGAAGCAACAGTTTCTGGCTATAAGCTCTGACATGATTGACAAGAGCATGAGCATCGAGGGAATCATTGGATCGCTACCACCCGCCTCAAGCTGGGCAGACCACAATCACTTAGGTAACCAGAAGGCAGAAGAATTGTCTGTCAGTTTCAGACCATTGCTACTCATGTGTGCCAACTGCAGGAGGGGCTGCAACTCACAAACTGACCTCTGCAGTCATGACTGACGATGTTCAATCCAGAACTGACATACATCCTGGGCACTGTCTGCCATTTCCCAAATGGATTGATACCATCATGTCACATTCTGTTTCATTACGAGATATCAGCTTCTACTTTAATTCCAGCTATATATCCCAATCATTTACTCCACTCTCTGCAAAGTTTTAATTAGAAATCAACATTTCAGTGGGTATACATCCTGGTTGGCTGTCTCTGTGAATGCTTCAATATGACTGGCTCCTGACCGTGTTTGATGACATCACAGTTGCTGGATGTTGTAGAATGTACTACGTCAGGGCAGCACGGTGACACAGTGGTTAGCACTGCTGCCGTACAGCGCCAGGGACCCGGGTTTGATTCCCGGCTTGGGTCACTGTCTGTGCAGAGTCCGCACCTTCTCACCGTGTCTGCGTGGGTTTCTTCCAGGTGCTCCAGTTTCCTCCCACAGTCTGAAAGACATACTGGTTAGGTGCATTGGCCATGCTAAATTCTCCCTCAGTGTACCTGAACAGGTGCTAGAATGTGGCGACTGGGGGTTATCACAGTAGCTTCATTACAGTGTTAATGTAAGCCTACTTGTAACCATAGAAAACCATAGAAACCATAGAAACCCTACAGTGCAGAAGGAGGCCATTCGGCCCATCGAGTCCGCACCGACCACAATCCCACCCAGGCCCCACCCCCACATATTTTACCCGCTCACCTACGCATCTCAGGACTCTAAGGGGCAATTTTTAACCTGGCCAATCAACCTAACCCGCACATCTTGGGACTGTGGGAGGAAACCGGAGCACCCGGAGGAAACCCACGCAGACACGAGGAGAATGTGCAAACTCCACACAGACAGTGACCCGAGCCGGGAATCGAACCCGTGCTACCGTGCCGCCCACTAATAAATAAATAACTCTACTGAGACATAACTCTCAGCATTCCAGAATATTTACTTAAAAACTAGAACACTTACACCATTTACAGTCTGTATAGTGAGTTTTGAAAAAGACACATATCTTCTCGGAGTTTCCCATCTGCTGCCTTGAGTGCCTAGCACATGACCGCCTGATGTCAGTATTGCAGTATCATCTACATTATAGATGCGCATTTCCATTTTGGCAACCTTTTATATTACACCACCACCATCACCCGCCCCCTCCACCCCAGCCCCCTCCCCCCCCACCCCCCCCACCCCCACCCCCAGTATACTAACTTATTTTTAATAATAATAAGAAATCATGACTTTAACCATTTACATTGCATTTGTTTTGGGACCAACAGCCTATTGGTTCCTCCTCTACCCCCCACCCCAGAGACTCCCAGCTAGATGTTGTGTCTCTGTGGAGCCGTCAGCACTCTTCCAGGCCGAGTTGGAAGTCCAGGAGTTGGTTCTGGGATGGATGAATACTATTTGAAGCGTCTGAGTATTTTGAGGGTCTTCATCCCACATCTTGTGATAGTTGAAGATCTGTGGTCTGGTGGATTTGAATGTTGGTCTATCTCCTCGGTTAGTGCCAGGTGGCGTCTGGACCAAATAGGAACATGCGTGCTCCATCCCGATTATCTAATCAGGCCTTCTGACCTTCGGTCCTGGACCCAAACTCGCTGACCTGGCCTTAACGGTGGCATGAATGATTCTGCATATTGTGGCCCTGGCATCCAATGGAGGGACCACATTGGCTTTTTGCCTAACTGGACACACACATTCCTGCTAAGTCGGGAAATACGGAGGATATAAAGAGTCTCTGTGATCTGTTGCCTCTTGTGGCATAGTGTGGCTGTAATATGACCCCTGAGGTGTAGGTTTGTTCCTCTTGGCTCATGTAGTTTAACATTGGAAAGCTGATCAGGGATTATGCAGAACCATGCGAGGTGATCAGCCAGTATAAAAATCCTTGTATCTGTGTGGAGTTTGAAGCATGTTGAGAAACTTTCTGACCTCTAGATTAATGGACCAGAAGTCGTGGGAATGCTTGTATCCTGATCGCCAAGGCTGTAGGAGTTAGGTGTAATCAGCTTGTGGGGCCAATGTTTGCTCTATCTATTGGAGAGTCCAGTTGAGCAGAAGTGCTGGAACTGTCCCATCCTGCCACATCCAAAACAGTCAGCTATGCTGCAGTCTCTCCTTCCAGTGAAAGCAATTCAAAATGGTGACGGCCTGGTTTCCCACCGTTCATCGCAGTTTGGTGGGTTTTGGCATGGGTTGAGCAGACGAGTTTGGGCCTTATTGAGCAGCCTTCATTCACGCTCATTGATGAACACCGTCACTCCACCACTGACCACAAATTCGAGCTGTTAGTTATCTTCTGTAGGAATGAAGGTAGCAGTTTTAAAGAACTGAATTGCCTACTTCTGTCCTTAATTCCTATGAGTGCAAATAGTCTATTCAACCACAACAAGGGGAGGATCTGTATCGATGGAGCTGGACTTCAAATCCATATGGTCTCTTTTTCAGTACCGGAGTCACTGACAATCTACCTCCCCTCCTGCCATTGAGTGCATTCCAATTCAAAGAACACACACAGGAACACATTAATAACCAAGGCTTCCATGGAAAAGGCTGCTGGCTTCACTTCTTTCTCAGATAATGGAGTGCCAAATCAGTCAATGACAACTGCCCTCTATGTAGACATTCGGTGCGAGGCTTTGTAGTCTTCCGATATATTATCCAGGATCTCGGCAAGTGTATTAAAATGTATTATTCAGTCTCTCGTTGGTGGAAACGGAGAGAGGTCACATGAACTAAGTTATGAATCTATGGCTTTTTTGTTTACATCTAATGCACTTTTCTCTCTCATATCAAGGGAGGCATATAATGTATCTGGCCTTTCATGTATTACTGAAAGCCTAACAAGAACCCCTTTGTCAAAACTTACAGAAACAATACACTTAAATATGCTAATTACTCATTCTTTGAACATTGAATGTTTTAAACTAATTATCCTGAAATATGTTTTTGAGATTAGAAAACTTTTTTTGAAGGAAGTGACAATGAACATTGTTATTTATTGGTCAATTTAAAAAATGTTCTAATTTACCCTGGTAGGATCCACTCTACAAAACAAGAAAACTATTGTCAAGCATGAATGAAGAAAATAAAGTGGAAATCCCCCTCGACTCTGATGGATATTTTCTGGGGCTCACCAAAGAATAAGATGTTGAAAACTGTTTCTGTTCTCTGTTAAAATCCTATAACATGAGTTATGGCATCAACGCACCTTGTAGGATTGCTATCATTTACCAGTTGCAAAGCTGAACAGGGTTAGGATGAAGGCTGCAGGGTGGAGAATGTGTTCTTGCTTTGAGTTTTGCGGTGTTGGGGGTGTGCATGTTCTTGATTAATTTTTTTGTCAGTTGAAAGCACTCTTCGATACCATGAGATACAGGATCAAATGGGAAAAGTAAAACTTTATTTTTTATTCTAAATACTATTAAGATCTGATGAGGGATCATTAATATTTAAGAGAAATTCAATCTCTTTGTCTGAACCAATAGGGCAGCGATGGTCTAGTGGTATTATCGCTAGATTATTAATCCTGACACTCAGCTAATGTTCTCGGGACGCGGGTTCGAATCCTGCCACGGCAGGTGGTGAAATTTGAACTCAATAAAAAATATCTGGAATTAAGAATCTACTGATGACCATGAAACCATTGTCGATTGTGGGAAAAACCCATTTGATTCACTAATGTCCCTAAGGGAAGGAAATCTGCCGTCCTTACCTGCTCTGGCTGACATTGGACTCCAGATCCACAATAACTGCCCTCTGAAATGGCCTAGCAAGCCACTCAGTTCAAGAGCAACTAGGGATGGGCAATAAATGCTGGCCCAGCCAGTGACGCACATGTCCCACGAATGAATTTGTCAATTTATTTGGGGATAACTTAAATGTATTTAATTTATAAATTTATTTGAATAAGCAAAAAGAACTACGCCAAAAGATTTCACTTTTTGTTCAACAAAACAACTTTTACCATAGATAGAATTAATTTAACAATGTTCAATTTATCACAAAGGGCCGGATTCTCCAACTTCGCTCGCAGCAGGGATTCTCCTGTCCCGCTGCAGTGAATGGAGATTTGGCTGAGCGCAAAATTCTCTATCCTCACCTCTCAGTGGCAGTGGGGTGTGAATGGCCGGAGAATTCCACTGATTAGTTTATATTCATATATTCCAGGCCCAAGGTTTACTTTCTGTTTAAATACCTTGATATATGGTTCATTTCAAAAGATTAGCGTCATCTGCTGAATGGACATCTATTCCCAATATAATCATTGCTCAGGACAGCTCATGTGTATATGTTCAAGAGCATGATAGTGTAGTGATTATTCTACTGGACTAGGAATCCAGAGAACATTAATTCATAATCCCATCTGACAGTCTAAGATTTTTAAATTTAGTTTTTAGAGATCTGATAATATAAAAATGTCTCAGCAAAAGTGACCCTGAATCCGTTAGATTGTTGTAAAAACCCGGTTGGATTCATTAAATATCTTTTAGGGAAGGAAGCCTGCCATCTTTACCTGGTCTGGGCTTGCACATGACTTTGGTCTCACTCCAGTGTGGTTATTAAAGTTTATTTATTAGTGTCACAAGTAAGGCTTACATTAACACTGCAATGAAGTTACTGTGAAATTCCCCCAGTCGCCACACTCCAGGCGCCTGTTCGGGTCAATGCACCTAACCAGCACATCTTTCAGATTGTGGGAGAAAACCAGAGCACCCAGAGAAAACCCATGCAGACACGGGGAGAACATGCAAACTCCACACAGTCACCCAAGGTGGGAATCAAATCTGGGTCCCTGGTGCTGTGAGGCAGCAGTGCTAACCACTGTGCCATTGATTCTTAATTGCTCTCTTAAGTGGCCTCATAAACAAGCCAGTTCCATTAACTGACACTCAGGGGAACTGGAGATAGGCAATAAATGCCAGCCTTGCCATTGACACACACATCTCAAGTTTCACTGAGACAGAAAGGATTTTAAAGTTGTGCCAGAGTAAATCACAACATAACAATCATCTTCATTTCCCGCTGCTCGGAAAAGCAGCCAGCATAATTAAGGACTGTATGCATCCCGGACATTCTCTCTTCCACCTTCTTCTGTCGAGAAAAAGATACAAAAGTCTGAAAACATGTACCAACCAACTCAAAAACAACTTCTTCCCTGCTGCCACCAAACTTTTGAATGGACCTACCTTATATTAAGTTGATCTTTCTCTACACCCTAGCTATGACTGTAACATTATATTCTGCAGTCTCTCCTTTCCTTCTCTATGTACGATATGCATTGTCTGTATAATGTGCAAGAAACAAAAGTTTTCATTGTATACTAATACATATGACAAAAATAAATCAAATCAAATCAAATCAAACAAAGATAAAAACACACAACTCAGAGTAGGAGGGCTCGAGAGCGGAACGGTGGCACAATGGTTAGCACCGCAGCCTCACAGCACCAGGGACCCGGGTTTGATTCTTGGCTTGGGTCTGTGTGGAGCCTGCACATTCTCCCCGTGTCTGCGTGGGTTTCCTCCAGGTGCTCTGGTTTCTTCCCACAGTCTAAAAGATGTGCTGGTTAGGTGGATTGGCCATGCTAAATTCTCCCTCAGTATACCCGAACAGGTGCCGGAGTGTGGCGACTAGGGGATTTTCACAGTAACTTCATTGCAGTGTGAATGTGAGCCTACTTGTGACACTAATAAATAATTTTTTAACTTTAAACACATGAAAAGGCAATAAACCAACAGTGTAAGGAAGAAACAAGAATATCAAAAATGGTCGGCAGTGATTGAATAAATCCAACACTGTTGTTTCCACTCAGTTCGGCATACACTTCCCGCTGCCTTGGCAAAGCAGCCAGCATAATTAAGGACCCCACGCACCCTGGACATTCTCTCTCCCACCTTCTTCCATCTGGAAAAAGATACAAAAGTCTGAGGTCACGTACCAACCGACTCAAGAACAGCTTCTTCCCTGCTGCTGTCAGACTTTTGAATGGACTTACCTCACATTAAGTTGATCTTTCTCTACAACCTAGCTATGACTGTAACATGACATTCTGCATTCTCTTGTTTCCTTCTTTATGAACGGTACATTTTGTCTGTATCGCGTGCGAGAAACAATACTTTTCACTGTATGTTAATACATGTGGCAATAATAAATCAAATCAAATCAATATAAGGCATCAAATTCCTAAAGGCAACAGTTGGGGTGAACTCTGTAAATCATCGTGATAATGCATTCCATAATTCACTCCTTGGGAAAATTCAGATTTTCCTGCCAATGATCAAGTGGCAGATGCATGACACTTATCCTGTCAGTCAGATTCAGATTCAGAACCCCTTGCAATCTCCATTCTTGTTGAGGGCGATGGGGAGGTGGGGTTCTGTTACTTGCCTGCTGTCAGCTTTTAGGGATATTACCAGGAATGAGCAATAAAGTTAGGGACAGATGGCTGAGACTTCAGTGGGAATACTTAGTCAGGAAAGCTTGAAAGCAGGCTGCTGATTTACTATCAACCTTTTAACGTTACTGCCCAAAGTCAAACTAACCCTGTGGTAACGAGGCCTCTTTAAAGTGGCGATCTTTTGTGGGCCATGTGATCAAGCCAGACCCTATGGAGAGGCCGCAGAAGAAAGCCAAGTTAATCGGGAGCAAAGCCGTGTATCCTGGGACAGGGCAGAAATCCAGCCTCCCATCCATTGACTCCGTCTACACTTCCCACTGCCTCGGAAAACAGCCAGCATAATCCAGGGCCCCACGCACCCCAGACATTCTCTCTTACATCGGGAAGTCTGAAAATACCTACCAACAGACCCAAGAACAGACTCTTCCTGCTGTCATCAGACATTTGAATGGTTCTATCATATATTAAGCTAATCTTTCTCTTCACCCTAGCTGTAATTGCAACACTGTATTCTGCATCCTATCCTTTCCTTCTCCTCAATGTACTCTATGTACTGTATGCTCTGTCTGTATAACACACAAGAAACAATATTTTTTATTGTGTCCCAATACATGTGACAATAATAAATCATATCAAACCAGATCCTCAGTTGGAGCCCGGGAAGAGCAGAGAGTAGACTTGTGTATTAGATCCTTGTGTATTAGATCTTTGTCTTGTACGTATATTGTATCAGTTAATAAACCTTTTCTTGTTGGAGCCATGATGAGTCACCTTCCAATTACTACAAATCCCCACTATGGCACAGTGGTTAGCACTGCTGCCTCACAGCGCCAGGGACCCAGGTTCCATTCCCGGTTTGGGTCACTGTCTATGTGGAGTCTGCCCGTTCTTCCCCTGTCCGGGTACTTCGGTCCCCAAAGAAGTACTGGTTGGGTGCATTGGCCATGCTAAATTCTCCCTCAATGTACCCGAACATGCACCAGAGTGTGGCGACTGGGGAATTTTCACAGTAACTTCACTGCAGTGTTAATATAAGCCTGCTGGTGACACGAATAAATAAATAATGAAACTAGATGTTAGAATTAGAAATGTTGAGAGTAGAATCGCTGGCAGGTCCGTACTAAATGCTGAAAGTTTACCAATACGAGATGAAAGGCTGAGTAATTTGATGCAGAAGCTTATACATAATATTAGACAATATTTCAATGTAGCAAAGTGCCCTGGGCATGTATCCAAACTGAGTTTGGATCTTTGGGCGGGATTTTATGGCCTCACTTGGACTTGACCGAAAATCCGCACCCGAGGTCAATGGAGATTTCCGTTGTTGGATCCTCGCCCGCTCTGATTCGTGGCAGGCGAGTTGGTAGAATTCCAGCCTATGTAACTCCTTTCTCTTTCTCAGTCATCTACATGGCCCTCCGTGAATGAAGAATTCATGGTTTCATCCGTGTGCTGTTTTTGATAGTTTTCCTTGCTTTCACTCCCCTCTACGTTAAATGAAGAACAGAAGCAAAAAGACACAATTTCAAGATTTTAGAACACGTGAAGAAAAATCCATTTCATTTTCTTTTACAAGATCATTCCTGTGCAGCAATGTGGATCTGTGATCCTGCATTGCAATAGAAGAGCTCGTCTCAGCCTGGACCTAAGAGCTGACAAGTCCCCTGGATCTGATAAGCTGCAAGCTCGCATCTGAAAGGATGTTTCCTGTTCATTGGCCTATCCTCTATCCATGCTAATATATCACCCCCAGCACCACAAGCTCTTACCTTCGGCAGTAATCTTTCATCTGACATGTTTTGGAAATCCAAATACACTATACGAACTGGTTCCATAGAACCATAGAATGCCTACAGTGCAGAAGGAGGCCATTCAAGTGTGCACTGACTCTCCCAAAGAGCATCTTATCCCGATCCCACCGCCCACCCTATCCCCGTAACCCTACGCATTTGCCATGTCTAATTCACCTAACCTACACATCTTTGGACACTAAAATGCAATTTAGCATGGTCCATCCATCTTTAGACTGTGGGAGGAGACTGCAGCACCCAGAGGAAAACCACGCAGACACAGGGAGAATGTGCAAACTCCACACAGTCACCCGAGGCCAGAATTGAGCCCAGATGCCTGTCACTGAGGCAGCAGTGCTAACCACTGTGCTGCTTCTTTATCCACTCTGTTTGTTACATTTTCAAAGAACTCGAATAAATTTGTCAAATGGATTTCCCTCTCACAAAAGCATTTTTTCAATCAATTCCTCGATTCTAGAAGGTTCCCGGCAGATTGGAAAGCTGCACATTTAACACTTCTTTAAAGTTTATTAATTTATTAGTCACAAGTCGGCTTATATTAACACTGCAAGGAAGTTACTGTGAAAGTCCCCTAGTTGCCAAACTCTGGCGCTTCCTCAGGGAGATTTTAGCATGGCCAATGCACCTAACCAGCACATCTTTCAGACTGTGGGAGGAAACTGGAGCACCCGGAGGAAACCCACGCAGACATGGGAGAATGTGCAAACTCCACACCGACAGTGACCCAAGCCTGGAATTGAACCTGGGTCATTGGTGCCTTGAGGCAGTAGTGCTAATCACTGTGCCACCGTGCCATCCCTTCTATTTTGGACAGGAGAGAGGCAGAAAGTAGGAAACTACAGACCATTTAGTCCAACAACTGCCTTTGGGAAAATGCAGACCCCATCATTAAGGAGTTGCCAGCAGAACATCATGACCCAATTCAGCAGATCAATCCTATGGTGCCACTCAGGTTTCTGAGTTAGAAGGTTATGTGATCAACTCTGGGACAATTGAGCACAAAGTTTAGGTTGGCACTTCAGTGGAAATGCTGCATTGATAGGTGTCATCATCAGGTGAGATGCTAAACTGAAGCCCTGGCCAGCTTTCAAGGCACTATTCGATGAATGTCTGTGAATTTCTCCTGGCTCCCTGATCACCATTCATCCCTCAATTAACATCAATAAATCAGCTGATCCTGTCATTTATTGCATTCAGGTTTTGGGACGCTTGCTCTGTGCAATTTGGCAATAATTTCCTGTGCAGTACAACAGTAGCTTCACTTCAAAAGAGCTTCATCATCTGCGAATGTTATGATGGCCACAGGGGATCATCAATAGATCTCCCCATGGGTCTCATAGAATATGAGCTCCCCTATTGGGTGGGTGGAGGCTCACCCAATAGGGAAGGAACAACGGGGAGTTTAAAACCAGTCGCCTCCACTCAGGCCAGCAGTCATAGAATCCATAGAATCCTGAAGGTGCTGAAGGAGGCCATTTGGCCCATCAAGTCGGCACCGACTCTTACCCAGGCCCTGTCCCCATAACCCCACGTATATACCCCACTAATCCCCCCAACCTATATATCTTGGGACACGAAGGGGCAATTCACCGTGGCCAATCCACCTAACCTGCTCATCATCTTTGGAGTGTGGGAGCAAACTGGAGCACTCAGAGGAAACACACACAAACATGGGGAGGAGATACAAACTTCACACAGACAGCCACCCAAGATCAGAATCGAACCTGGGCCCCTGGCGCTGTGAGGCAGCAGTGCTAACCATTGTGCCACCATGCCACCCAGTCAGAAGACTCGGGGCTGACCTGCGCTCTGTAACCACTGAATGGTTACAGAGTGCATGTCTGGCACAGTGGTGAGCACTGTTGCCTCACAGCGCCAGGGACCCAGGTTCAATTCCGGCCTTGGGTGACTGCCTGTGTGGAGTCTGCACGTTCTCCCCGTGTCTGCGTGGGTTTCCTCTGGGTGCTCCGGTTTCCTCACACACTCCAAAGATGTTCAGGTTAGGTGCAATGGCCATGCTAAATTGACCCTTAGTTTCAGGGAGATTAGCAGGGTAAATACGTGGGGTTGCAGTGATAGGGCTTGGGTGGATTTGTGGTCGGTGCAGACTCGATGGGCCGAATGGCCTCCTCCTGTACTGTAGTGATTCTATGAACTCACTGTAAGTAAAGGGTGACTGGTGACTGAAGACTGGCCTCTGTTATTACAGTAAAGCACACATTAGGGGATCCTATGGTCATAAAAGGCACTATATAAATGCAAGTAATTTCTTTTCTTTACATTTACTTGCTTCGCATTGTAAACACAACAGCAACAAATAGTCTGCTAGAAAACGGCATAAGGCTATCCTGACGATTAACACCTTTGGTGTTTACCGGCCAGCAACGTATTAGAGAATAATCCCAGCTGGCAAATGGTGGAGAGATTGCAACGGACAGGTGTCAAGAACTGAGCTTGACCTCTGGGTCACAGAAGGTGGCTTTCCTTCACTTGGCTCTCTCAGAGAATCCTGACATGCAGCTCGAGGCTGTGAGACTTTCTAAACAAGAGGTGCTTGGTGTGTATGGCCCGTAGCTTCTTGCAGCCGAGAATAAAGATAACAGCGAGGCGACAGAGAACGCGAAAAGCCTGGGCATGACTAATTGTCGTTATCAAATCTCGCCCACAGGCCAGCCACAGCCTGTGTGCACTTGAAAAATAAAATGAAAGAAAATGAGTTGTTTCATGCATGGGTGGTTTTAATTGGCAAAATGACTTCCTTTATAAAGAGTAATTTTTATCAATATTAAAAGCAGTTTGGGTTTCAGTTCTCGAAATGTCACATTAGCAACTTGCTGGAAATTAATACTTTTTTTTCATGAAGTGTGCAGCCCATGTGGAGAATTTGAAATATTCTGTTTTACTTAATGGATGGTGTGAACTTTAGCTAAATAGCTACAAAACAGAAGAGGTGAAAATATCATGGCGTGTATAGATTCTTTCTCTGAAGTGTCCCATTGATCACAGCCTGTGTGGTATTCTATTTTCTGACTGCAAACACTTGGCTATCAAATAACCCACAACCCTTTCAGAGAGGAGGAGAGACTGAAGTGTGCAGCAATATTGCTGTAAAATGCTAGACCTTACCTCTGCTGACCCAAGGTCAAATTCAACTCATCAGCAAAGGAAGAAAGATGAAGGTCACCTTTTTTACTGATGGTTGTTAAGGAAAGGGGAGGGGACATGGGAAACAGGGGTCATAAATAAGGAAGGTCACTGACAACCTCCACCTCGTTCCCAGCCAGCAGCAGCCCACGCCAATAAACTGCCACCTACCCAACAGTGTGAATCAAATTCAACACCACCCAAACCGAGACTTCAGCAAATGTGAAACTTTTTTTACAATCATATTGTCAGTGGAGGTAAATGGATCATAGAATCTCTACATTGCTGAAGGAGGCCATTCGGCCCATTGAGTCTGCACCAACAACAATCCCACCCACGCCCTAACCCCATAATCCCACATATTTACCCCACCAATCCCTCTAACCTACGCATCCCAGGACACTGAGGGGCAATTTAGCATAGACAATGTACCTAACCCACACATCTTTGGACTGTGGGAGAAAACCGGAGCACTTGGAGGAAACCCACGCAGACACAGGTGCTGGAATTTTACTGCTATGCCCGCCCAGAATCGGAGCGGACAAGGCTTGCAGACAGAATTCTCCGTTGACCACGGGTAGGATTTTACCAGCCTCGCCCAAGCAAAGTCATAAAATCCCGACCAGGGAGAACGTGCAAACTCCGCACTGACAGTGACCCAAGCCGGGAATCGAACCCAGGTCTCTGGAGCTGTGAGGCAGCAGTGCTAACCACTGTGCCACTGTACCGCCCCAAACTCAGTTCAAGGGTAATGAGGGCTGGACAATAAATGCTGGCCCTGTCAGCGATGTCTCCATCCCATGAATTAAACAAAAAAAAAACGTTTCCTCTTCTAGGGAAGAGTGTAACTTGAGACAATGAGTATAAGATGAAAATTCAAAAGTTAATTCAAATGATGAGAAGGTGCATCGCGTGACCACAGGGTTGAAGCAAGCAATAGAATTACACTCAAGGGAAAACCGACATGCATATGAGGCAGAAGCAAACAGAGGAAAGATGAGAAAAGATGAGAGAAGGCTCAAGTGAAGGAGAAACACCATCATGGACTGGTTGGGCCAAATGGCCTGTTTCTGTGTCATCTATCCCATGAACAAAGAAACAGTACAAGCAAGCAAAACGTCTACTCCTGGTGACTGTTACTCTAGAAAAGCATAATCCTCAGGGAGATTTGATCCTTCAGGAGATCCTTAAGGAGGTCTTAGAAATACTGAAATGATTAGATTCATTCCATGTGGATTAGATATTTGAGATAAACTGGGGAGGTCTTGGGAATGGGAATTCTGAGTCACTTGCAGGAGCTAATTTTCCAGAAGTATTGGTGGAAAAGATTTCCAGCATGCTCTAGATGTACGGACACATTGAATTGTACTGCTGACTTGCATCACTTGCTGCGTCTAGATCATACATCAGTGCTATCTTTACTGTTAAACACACTGTTTACTGATTGCTTAATTTGTTGTACCTTATCCTGTCATATTTTACCTTAATGTGGAGATGCCGGCGTTAGACTGGGGTGAACACAGTAAGAAGTCTCACAACACCAGGTTAAAGTCCAACAGGTTTATTTGGTAGCAAATACCATAAGCTTTCGGAGCACTGCTCCTTCGTCAGATGGAGTGGAAATGTGCTCTCAAACAGTGCACAGAGACACAAAATCAAGTTACAGAATACTGATTAGAATGCGAATCCCTACAGCCAGCCAGGTCTTAAAGGTACAGACAATGTGGGTGGAGAGAGCATTAAACACAGGTTAAAGAGATGTGTATTGTCTCCAGACAGAACAGCTAGTGAGATTCTGCAAGTCCAGGAGGCAAGCTGTGGGGGTTACTGATAATGTGACATAAATCCAACATCCCGGTTTAGGCCGTCCTCATGTGTGCGGAACTTGGCTATCAGTTTCTGCTCAGCGACTCTGCGCTGTCGTGTGTCGTTATATTTTACCTTAATCAGTTATTGATTATCACTTGATAAATTTTCAATGGTTTTGTCGCAATTATTAATTTTTCACTGCAGTCACCGTTAAACACCCACCTCGCTACTGTCCAGCATTCTGAACACTCAATGTTGACTGTGGTCATGGGAACAAAAGGAGAATCAGCAAACAACAACATAATAACCTGGAGTTTGAGCAAACTGGAAGGGCCAAATGGCCTCCTCCTTTTCCTATGTTCTATGTTTCTATTTGTATCGTACTTCTAAAGTAACTTTTCAACTTAACAAAAGCCCTATCTATATGCATCTTTCTGATATTGATTCACAGAAGGAGATATCAGAATAGATTACCAACATTTTGGCCAAAGTGAGAGGTATTAAGAAGCATCTTAAATGAGGGGAGAGAGTTAATGAGGCAGAGAGATTTAGAGAGGGAATTCCAGAACATGGGACCAAGGCAGCTGAAGGCTTGGATACCAACGAAGGAGCAATTAAGAAAGGCCAGAGTTGACAGAACACAGAAATCTCAGAGGGTAATAGGGCTGGAGGAGGTTGCAAAGATAGTGACAGATAGTGAAGCCATGGACAGATTTGAAAGCAAGTATGAGAATTATTGCCAGACCAGGTGTGATACGCTCAGCAAGCAGAAGCAGGGGTCATGGGTGACTGGATTGCAGAGCTTTCAATAATCACAAGTTTCTGGAATGTGGAAGATGGAAGGCCAGCCAGGAGAGGTCTGAAATAGTCCGGTGTAGAGATAGCAAAGCTGGTGTGAATGATGTTATTGCTATGAGGGGGGTTAATTTAAACTGCCCGGATTTCCCCACCTTCTCCCCATCCAGAAATGTTTCCTCTTCATTTTTGATTTCCCCTTTTATAAGCGGTGGCCTGTTTTACCAAATCCCTAAACTTGGAGTGTTTAATTCCTCTGGGAATAACTTAAGGTAGGATAAAACAAAAGGGATTGGTTTATTTTTATGAACACACAAACACACGCGCGCGCACACACACATATACACACACGCACACGTGCATGCACATACACATTCACATTAGCGCACACGCACGCACACACACACATGTGCACACGCACACATGAGAGGGGTTTCGCAATGCATTCATACAATACAGAGAACGATAAGAGAAAGGAAGGAGGTTCCGGGCCCAACAATAACAAAATGCAAATTAGGGTTTCCCGCATTTCAGAGTCCAGAATCAAAAGTCTGATGGAACGTTTCTTCAGAGGAGAGGTTGACTTTGATAGGATGACTTGTCTTTCCCAAAACAAAACCTCCACAATGGGGAAGGTGTGTAGGGTTGAATTAGGCTTGAAGGCACAAGTTCTGATGTCCCAGTAGTTTCACAGTTTTCGATGAGATTCAGAGTTCTTTCTGCTGCCACCTTCTTGATGTTAAGATGGAGGACAGCGCAGGCTGCTTGCCTGGAGCTGCTATTTCTCTTTGGAGGTCAAGCCGTAACAGCCTGAGTCCAGGTCCACGTGGCGATATTACAGTTCTAGCAGGAGGTGATCTGACCTACCTCCCACCACTTCTCCTCGATGTTGGACACAGAGCTGGAATCTTGCAGTCTTTAATGAGAGTCATGATTCTTTTTGTTCTTGGGGACACTGGGCTCAGGTTGACTAAAAAAGGCCCCTGGTTGAAAGTCATTGTGTGATTAAATAAGTAATGCTTAGGCCATTGGCCATAAGATTAGAGACTGGAGGTGGAATTTTCCCGTTCCACCCACTACGGGAATCATAGTAGGCGGGACATGGACCATGCAAAGGTCATTGACCTGGGGTGGGATTTTCCAGCCTTCGGGCGAGCGCAACCGGAAAAGCCCACGCTTGGAGTTGCAATCAGCTGCCTTTGTTCCTAGCTGGCTGAGGCAGACAGCTCGTCTACTAAGCTATGGAGTTGGTTTGGCTGGAATGTTTATATGCTGCAAGGAATGTTACATTCATAGAAACATAGAAGATAGGAGCAGGAGGAGGCCATTCGGCCCTTCAAGCCTGCTCCACCATTCATCACGATCATGGCTGATCATCCAACTCAATAGCCTAATCCTGCTTTCTCCCCATAACCTTCGATCCCGTTCACCCCAAGTGCTATATCCAGCCACCTCTTGAATACATTCAATGTTTTGGCACCAACTATTTCCTATGGTAATGAATTCCACAGGCTCACCATTCATTGGGTGTAGAAATGTGTCCTCACCTTTGCCCTAAATGGTCTACCCTGTATCTTCAGACAGTGACCCCTGGTTCTGAACACCCCCATTCTTGGGCATTTTGGGTGTTAACCTTTGTTCACTTTTAAGTTGCTCAGAAACATTCAGAAGGTGAGCATGTGATCAGCTGGAGCGACGTTGTCAGAACAGCAGTTGTCTATTTTTGAAAAACAGAGAAAACAAATAAGCTGATGGAGATATTTAAATGTAATTTCCATCTGTCTCGATTGGCCAATCAATATTCACTCACCAGATAAATGTTATGATGTGGAGATGCCAGCATTGGACTGGAGTGGGTACAGTAAGAAGTCTCACAACACCAGGTTAAAGTGCAACAGGTTTATTTGGAATCACAAGCTTTTGGAGTGCTGCTCCTTCATCAGGTTAGTGGAGAAGTGGGTTCACAAACACAGGATATATAGACAGAGACACAATTGCAAGATAAATGCTGCATAACAAACCAGGGGAGGTGATATATGATGTTGAAAATTCAAATTGTGGA